>NC_142770.1:10879112-11046612 GCF_988280905.1 Pimephales promelas | reverse complement strand
ATTATTTGCATGTATATACTTAATTATAATTAATATCATGTATAAATATTTGATATATTAAGAATACCTTTTTTCTTAAATATATATGTCTGTGTATTTATATATACAAAATAATTTTGCACACTACATACACACATATTATGTAACCACACACTTTTATTTTGGATGCGATTAATCACGATTAATCGTTGCCCAGCCCACATATACACACACAGTATTATATTCACAAAGAAAAAAGAGAATATCATATATATAGAACCAAAAATACAACATTTAAATGCACTGACAAAAATGAATCCATAAAATAAATAAAAAAATTAAATAATAAATAAATAAAATTATTTAAACTAAAATTAAACTAAATAATAAAAATATACACCTAATGTTAATTATTTTTTTACAATACACATTGTTTTAAAGCAGCTTTCCAGAAAATCATGACGTGTTATAGTATCTTAATATCGCCACGCCTTGAAGTCGCATTTAGATTAGAACTGGGTGATAACGGTTTGTATTTTGCGATAATATAAACAAAGACGTGAGAGAACATTTGTCATGACTACCGTAATTACACTAAAGACATGGTTTGTCTTCAACATGACAAATGACATCAGGCTTGTAAGATTGGATGATTTTATACAAATATTCTCATAATTCCTCTTTAATGAACACCTGGATTTTTAAAGAGCCTTAAAAAGAAACCAGAGAATCCTATTCTGGTTCTCACATCTGCTGTAATTACAGAACAGGGCAGTGGAGTCTATTTCTCAACATTAAATCAGCAGATATATATCCTCTTCTCCTCTATAGGTTAGTTCAGACACATTCAGGGCAGTGCAACCCACTCTTGCAATAGCTCCATTTATCATTCTGTCATTGCAGCTTACACAAAGGTGTGGCTTTGTGGATGAAGCTAATGTATTTGTGCTGAGAAACACCATTAAAAAGCTTTGCAGCAGCATTGGCCAACTGATAATGACTCAAATTGAATATACACTTTATTCTCAACCACTATAAGAGACTATGAAAATATCTGTAGTTTATAAGTGGAAATTGTTCCAAAAAGCATAACGCACTCTGTTTTTTACCATTCAAGCGTGATCAATTTTGAATCTCTAAAAAGCACCATAGTATATAGTACTAATGCACCACAAATAGTGCTCTATCTATAGAGCCATAGTGGCATTACTGGGCTAATGACCCACAGCTGCATACTGTGTCATCCATAGTGTCGCTGATGATCAATAATGCCACAACAACAAAACCAAATGCATGCATAGATCACTCCGACAGCAGCCATGCTGTTCAGATCAAATTTGTAATGTAGTGAAAACGAGCCAATGTATCGGATGTGGAAAAAGTGCCATTTGCAGAGTTAGAAAAGACTGCATGAAAAGTGATAAACTGAGGTTATCTCCTGTTCACACAGCCTTTTTAACCTGTTTTCATGTGTCGTTTTTGTATTATATTAAAAATATTGTGTATAATTAAGTGCATAAAGTCTTAAGTTATATATTCATGTTATTCTCACAATGGCAGTAAACTATTTTAAAATTCATTGTTTCTCCTTACTACTACTTTTTTATCGTTTAAATTTGTAAAAACGCCTACTGCTTATATATACGTTAAGAATATCTTCAGGGTTTGTGGAATTGCACACAAATTCCCATAATTACATGAAATGCAGGTATATTTTCTTTCTCTTTGTATTTTTACTGTATATCAATATGATGTAAGATTATCCGATTCAAAACAATGTGATAAACAAGTTAGGTCAAAAGTAATCTAAAAGTAATCAAAAAGTAGTCTGATTATATTACCTGAAATGTGTAATGTAATGGATTACATTACTACCTACAATTTTTGTCATGTCATTTATAATCAGTACCCGACTACAATTTGTATGTAATCTATCCAGCACTGTATATGCATATAACTTAATAAATGGACCAAGAAATATATATATATATATATATATATATATATATATATATATATTAGGGCTGTCAAACGATTAATCGTGATTAATCGCATCCAAAATAAAAGTTTGTGTTTGCATAATATATGTGGGTGCACAATTATTTTATATATACAGTATAAATGTGTGTCATGTGTGTGTATTTATACAAATAAATTATACACAGTACACCCACATATATTATGCAAACACAAACTTTTATTTTGGATGCGATTAATCGCGATTAATCGTTTGACAGCCCTACTACATATATATATATATATCGACTGTATCGATTACATATGATTATGGCATTATATTATGATGATATGTGAAGTGTTTCAGTAATATTGCTCATAGCAAAACCTAAGATACCAGAAAGACACTACTTGATCATTTTAGTCTCGCATGTGTACCTTAAACTAACAGATAGGTCTGTGAACAGCAAACATTTGTGTTTAAAAAAAAAAATCACAGCAATATTTCTTCTGGCCGGCAGAGGGAGACAAACTCAATGTTTTTATTCCTGCTGTATATCAAACTAAAAGCATCAATTCTTCATCCAGGTTTCCCACACTTTTAAAACAGTGAAATTCTATGACTCATTAGTAGGATGAAAAAATACTGCACAGTGTTCTTATTATTAAATGCAAATTAGAAATATCACCTTGGCAACTATCGGAAATTAGTTAACGTTGAAGTACTAAAATGACAAACAAATACTGGAATAAAAATAAAATAAAATAAAACTATATATAAACTGATAAAATTTCTAAAAGCACGATTTAAGCTAATCGTTTAAATCTTAAACTAGCCTCACTTTTGTATGGATTTGATCAATTTTAGGGCTGTCAAACGATTAATAGCGATTAATCGCGCCCAAATAAAAGTTTGTGTTTACATAATATATGTGGGTGCACCGTGTATAATTATTTAATATATATAAATACACACACATGCTTTTATATATTTAAGAAATATTTTCATGTATATAGATTTATATAATTTATATTATATATAAATATTTTTTTTTCTTAAATATACATGCATGTGTGTATATATATATATATATATATATATATATATATGCAAAATAATTATACACAGTGCACCCACATATATTATGTAAACACAAACTTTTATTTTGGAAGCGATTAATCGCGATTTCTCGTTTGACGGCCCTAATAAATTTACAAAAGTTTTTCATAATTAGAATAAGTTTTAAAAAAATATAACTTAAAAAATTAAAAATAATTTTAAAGAAGACTGCACTCACAGAAAGCAATTTCTAACCAATTAAATATTTTAAACCCAAGCTAGACATTTCCATTACTTTTAGCGATTTCATTACTTTCCCTCACTTTTCCAAACAATTTAAAACAAGGAAATGTAAGCGTAGTGATGTGCAGTACCTTCAGAAGAGCCAGCGCCACATTGAAGATGATGTTCAACCCCTGTAAAGACATTGAAAAAAAATTACACACACAAAAACAAACACACAGAATTTATTTGCACATCAAACTGCCTGGAACTACACAACTGGCCACATATAAAGGCGTTTTATTATAATAAAGATGCTACAATGGTTCGGAAGGGCTGCAATGCCATCTTTGCGTTCTACAGTGGGAAGTGCGAAGCCGAACGCATTTGCATTTCCTAAAATAGCTCGAATCATACAAAGAGCTCAAATGTGTGGGAGTGACAGGAGCTGAAGGAAGAGGCAAACAATCTCGCTCGCACACGCTCAGGTGGACTGACAGGCAGGTTGATGTGCACAGGCACAGTGAAGGACGGGCGGGAGGTGTTGTGTGTGTGTGTGTGTGTGTGTCAGAGGGGAGCAGGTGGCATCGCAGTAGCGAGCGGAGAAGCAATGCTGAAGTCAGCTCCGCATGGAAACACCCGTCTCGAGCATCGCTTAGAGGACCCGTTCACATGGCAACACCGAGCTAAAAATATCCCATGTTCTCTATTAATAACAGACGGCAGAGAGTATCTGTTCCCGACGGGCTCTAGATGGCGCTAGGGGGCTAAATGGAAATTGCAGGGGGGATAATTATGTGTGTTTGTTGAGGGAGGGACAATACTTTTCTCTTTGGCTTTGGAGCTGTACACTTTGGTTATGTAGGAAATGTGATTTTACAAGCCAAGTTGATATAGTATGATTGCTTATAATCGATACTAGCAAAACTATCTGCATTTACATATACGGGAAATCATCAACCTGAACATTTAATCCTTTATCAACTTGAAGAGCAACTATAGAATGTTACAAAATTGCAATATTAATTTCAATAACTATTGATAATAGTCTTTTATTCCTTTTAGTTTGGGTTTGGTAAGACTTTTAATGCTCCCGAAAGAAGTCTCTAATTTAAAGGGCTCATGACATGAGAAGGGAAATTTGCCTTGATCTTTTGACATTTAAGAGGTCGCTTCTTAAGACCTCAATGTATCGGGCCGCGGATATTAATTTTGTTATGTCTGCATGTTTTTTTGAATGTCAAAGTGAACTCAACCCATTCATTTTAATCTAGTCTTAGTGAACACATAGCGAATAAACTAAATGAGAGATTCCTAGAAAGTGTGAAACAGATGAGCGTGCATTTTTTTAAGGTGAATCGGCACACAAGTTGGCACTAGTGGAACAGCGTCTCAGGTTCAAAATAAGAAACAACAACAACAACACATTTATATTAATTATAATACTTACAGAATACAGATATCTAGTTAATTACTTTAAAAAGTTATCTTTCAAACTTTTTATTCATGTAACCTATTTAATTCTCAATAGCACTCACTGAGTCAACCTGACTTTGTTTCCCAATGGACTGTGAGCCCTTGGTACCAGGAGATATTGAAAGGCAGCCAATCAGATTAGAGCTTACCAAAGTGAGAAAGAGCTTTCCCGGTTTTGTGTGCGATAGCATTGCATGATCAGTGAACGATTTTCTTTGGATTAGTATTTTGGGACAAAACGGAATTCAAATAAACTGAAATGTAAATGTGATTAGGGAAAGATTGCATACATTTATAACAAGTTACTCAAAAGTAGAGGCAGAGCCTCAAAAGTAGGCAGAACATTAAATGAATTAGAGATGAACTGATATTTGGATAAGAAGAGAGAGAGGTGTCTCGCAAGCATCTAACAGATTCTCATCATGCGATTCATTGACTGAGACAGGCTAAGGAAACTTTTAATTGTCTTGCCTCGGGCTACCACAGACGCTGAATGAAAGGAAAATGGGAGAAAAGCGATGAAAAAAAAAAAAAAGGAAAAGCTCTCAGAGGAGCAGAAAGGTTGAAGCGCTACTTTTGGAAAGACACAAAGCCCATTTCTAAGAAGTCAAAGATGCTTGCTTTGGGAAATCTAACGGAGTTCAAGAAGTTTAGAAACTAGTGAACTTTCCATCAGTTCCATGTGCTATTCAAATCCCAATACAACTACACTATTTATTTAGACTGAAAAGAAATAGATTTTAAAAACCTAAAAAAGGTTTTTAGGTTAAAGGCCATTGCACACCGAGTCGGAAATGTTCGTATGCGTTTTTTTTGTATTTGTGATTCGGTGGTTCTGAATTGTCAAAACACCATCCAAACCGCTAGCTACGGATGCGAAAAACACATAAAATCGAACCCGATTTGATTTTTTTTATGACGGACGAAAGTTTCGGAAGCAATGAGCAAGTATTTATTTTTTAACGTGCGGAAATTTTAAAAAAAGGTATGCGTTTTTTTAGGGCTGTCAAATGATTAATCGCGATTAATCGCATCCAAAATAAAAGTTTGTGTTTACATAATATATGTGGGTGCACCATGTATAATTATTTTATATATATATATATATATATAAATACACACACATGCTTGTATATACTAAAGAAATATTTTCATGTATATACTATATATAGATTTATATATGATTTATATTATATAAATATAAATATTTTATATATAAATAATATTTTTTTCTTAAATATACATGCATGTGTGTGTATTTATATATATATATATATATATAAAATAATTATGCACACTGCACCCACATATATTATGTAAACACAAACTTTTATTTTGGATATGATTAATCGCGATTAATCGTTTGACAGTCCTAGTTTTTTTGTATTTGTGATTCGGTGGCTCTGAATTGTCAAAACACCATTCAAACTGCTTGCTATGGATGCGAAAAACGCAGAAAATCGAACCTGATTCGATTTTTTTTATGACGGACGAAAGTTTCGGAAGCAGTGTGCAAGCGCCATTGACATAACGCGAGGTCGTATTTATTTTTTACCGTGCGAAAATTTCGGACTCAGTGTGCAAGGGCCTTAAGAAGTAAAAAATGATTTAATCCATGAACAGTTTATCTTCAACAGGATTCATTAAAGGGCCCTTATTATGGATTCTTGAAAATGACCTTTCATGTGCGTAACATAGCTCTGGGTGAATGAAAACATCCTGCAAAGTTTTAAATCTGAAAGTGCACGTATATAAAGTTATTGGCTTTCAAAAGTAAGAGTCGACTCTGAATCAATGAAATTAATTGTTTTTCAAACTAGTCATAAGCCATTTCGCCAGGGATTGCGCGTGCAGACACCAGGGAAAACTTGAACCTCAAACCCGCAGCTGATTCCTGTCTCAACAGAAATCGAGGCAACATTTTTCCAGTCTTCAACTGTTCAATTTTTGTATAAACAAAATCGAGTCTGTGGCTCGATTTCAACTTATGTTGTGTTGCACTATTTAGTCTAACCCATAATGACATCTTATTGGTTAAATGACTTGGTTAGGACATGGTTGCTGTAATTGTGTGACTGGAAAAGGATTTATCACCTCGCACAGGAGCAGGTCGGTGATATGGAAGACCATGCAGAGAGGGAACTTGGCGGTAAACAGTGTTAAGAACCACTGGGACGCGTACATATGGGCTTCCAGGTTCAGGTCCTGGAAGTGAGACCAAAGGTCCGGCAACTGCTCCTGGAAAGAGGAATTAGAGAAATAGGAATGGTTAGCGTAAGGGAAATAAACAAGCATGTTCTACTAAGGATGATAAAGTAATTGTATTTATTTTTTGAAGCAAAGGGGGTGGAGCTTGGAATATGTCAAAACAAAAAGAAAAACAGACAGATATGTAAATAGACAGACAACAAAATGATAGAAAATAGACAGATAAAACAATAAAATGAGTTAGACAGATAGACAGATATGTAGAGATGGAGACAGATAGAAAGACAGATACAGTATATGACAGACCGACAAACAGATAAACATAATGATAGCTAGAGCAAGAGACAAACAGATAAAATTATATATAGAATGTCAGACAGACTGATCCTTTTCTTTCCACCAGCTTTTAAAGGTGCACTGTGTAATTTTTAGCAGCATCTAGAGGTGAGGTTGCGAATTGCAACCAACAGAAGTTACGGTGGCCGACAGGAAAAGATGTCGTCGTCTGAGACAGCAGAGAGTAGCCAGTTGCGAAATGAGGTTACTTTACAAACATAAATTAAGAAATTAGCTTTACTTGATTATTCAGTAAAGTGATATGTAATTGCAAATATTATTGTTACTTATTCATAATTGTGTCAGTGTTTTATTCGCTGACTTTAGCTAGCTTCTTTCCATGAAAAAGAACATAGTGACGAATCGCGTTTGTCCGTTTAGGGCTACTGTAGAAACATTTCAATGTAAGGGGACCCGCGGTGTAAGTAGACAGAAATGGCTCATTCTTAAGGCCCGTACACACCGGGACGAATATCAGCACGTGTTATTCGTCAGCGTTTTTCCAACACGTTTTTTTGGTGTTCACACCCAAGCGATTTCCGTTGACGATGAGCCGAGTGAACATGCAAATTCATTCCCTGACATTAGATGGCGCCAATTTGCTCTGCAATACCACTCCATAACAGTTCTCTTTTATCAAGATGTTTGTAGTCCCTGTCGCATTTGTCATATAGTTCTTTATGTTTTAGCACCAACAAGAACTATATTCATCTTGCCTTGCATCTTCCTCGTCTTATTTCTTCCTGGCTGTGTAGACGGCGACGCTGCTTGGCGTATATCTTCTTCGCCGTGGCATATGTGTGCTCGGCAAGACCGTTTTGTGTTTGAGCGCCCCCAAGTTGTGTTTTACTGTAACTTCAGAAGCTCCAAACACGTGAGCAAAAGCACCAATCTCATAGGTCAGATAGTTTTTGACGTGGCGCGTCAAACTAAAAAAACGAACCCGAGGCGTTTTTAAAAAAAAAAAACTCACATTGGCGCCCTTTGTTTAGTCAAGAGGCGTTAAACGTTGGTGAATAATGCGCGCGAAATTCGTCCCGGTGTGAACAGGCCTTAAGGTAATAAAAAAATAACGGTTCAGTATGTAAGGTCTTTATACACCACTGCAAACATAGTTCTGTCTACAAATCCTCCTAAAAATGACACAATGCACCTTTAAAGCATTTCTTTCACGAGTGTAAGACTGAATTACATCACAGTATCAAGAGTGCAGTAATAAAGCACCTTACACAATCAGCATCTAAATCAAAGACTAGATAGCGTGCTTTGAACAAAAAAATAAAAACCAAAACAAATATCTAAAAATAAATAAAAACTATAAAAAAATAAATAAATAAATAAAATAAAAAATCGGGGGAAAAAAAAAAAAAAAAAAAAAAAAAAAAAAAAAAAAAATCGAAAAAAAAAAATCGAAAAAAATAAATAAATAAATTTGGGGTTTTTGAGGTTCCATTCAGTCTATAGCAGGAAAAGTACATGCCAAAGTTAGGGGTTTGTTTAAATTAATAACCCTAGGTATGATAAACGGCAACAGTGATGCTTGCCTCAAAAAAGCGTGTAGCTCTATGTATTCAGAGACCAAGCAGAAAATAAATCAAAGACGTAACCGACATCTACAAAGGCACATCTTAAATTAGCATCTCAAAAAGAGAGATAGGAGCTGGATAGGATCTTCCGGAGCGGGAAGACTGAATATTTTTGGGGGGTAAATTGCATTGTCAGATCAGAGAGGTGGGAGCGTTGTGTTAACACATGCAAAGTAAATGACAACAGAGGAAGAGATTCTTCCAGTGGCACATATGGCACGTTTCACATGATCGATGCGAACGCTCTTGCAGTAGCACAGCTAGTCGATACTAACCAGGGTGGGTTTAACGCCGAAAGAGGCTACTTCAGGCCTAATTGCATTTCAGCACAAAATTAAAACCCATTTTCCAGCGCATTGGGTCTAATAGCTTACACGAGGGCCACCGCTTTCACTCGAGGCGCTCATGAGAGCTGATTGAGTCTGCGTGTCACGCAATCTCTCAACTAACACTCAAAGGCCAAACCTGCAGCAGACGCTCCAGCTGGTAGAACTTGCAGTGAAGATCTTCAAAGTTGTTTTTGTAGAGCTCTCGGAGACCGTAGTTGTACATGATCTTCACCAGCACGCAGAAAGCTTGCTCCTCGGGCATCTGAAGAGAAAAACAAATGTGAACGATATTAGAACAATTTTTAGATGATTTCAAATGCTAATGATTTTTGGACGAATATGCTGTGATGAACACAACCAACCCATGATGTTTAAATGTGTCAGCTGCAGTGATGAAATCAGAGTTTGTTTGTGTTTGTGAGACGGAGAGTGAGACAGACAGAGAGCTGGGTATTAAATCACACAGACAGCGTGTGTGTCCCGAGCTCAATGGGCTCCTGCAGGTATACGGGCTCTGTCATTAATATTCCTGACAGCTCCTGAGCTTCCTGGGCAAGGCCACGGGAAAGACACTTACACTATATTATAGAAATCCCCAAACGCACTCTAATATCAAGCCTCACACGGGCCTCTGTCGCAGAGAAACAAAAAACGGCATCTTATTCAGCCCTCACTTTAATTAAATATGGGATTAACCGTTTCATCAATGTCCTTCCCTCGCTTCCTGTTGCTCTCTGCCTATTATTAATGTAGGTCCTCAAAAAGTCAAGGATAAAGCACAATGAAGAAGGTTTTTATTTACACTATTATTAGTGTTATTATTTAGCTAGCTACTGTAGTGAATTACAGTTTAAATTGTTGATTTGCCATCAAAAGAGGTGAGCTTAAAGATAAAACTGACCTAAACGGATATTTACGTAATGCACAGTAAGAAAAAGTAATATACTTCTGTTGCGGTATAAATTCGGACAGATTTTTAAATGTGACCGTATTTTTCAGGTTAGTGTCTCAAAAAAAGAATGATTAAAAACAAATATAAATACATAAACTAAATATTCAATATTAAAACAAAATAAAAATGAAAGAATTAATGAAACAAAACAAAAACAAATAAAACACAAAAAAAAAAAACTAAAAACAGAAAACAAAAAATAAAAACACACAAAAACTCAAAAATAAAACAAAACCAGTTGTAAAAAAAACCCCACCAAAAACAGAAAACAAAAAATAAAAAACAAAAACCCAAAAATAAAACAAAACAAAAAATAAAAACAAACAAAAACCCCAAAATAAAACAAAACAAAACCAGTTGTAAAAAACCCCCACCCAAAAAAAAAAAAAAAAAAAAAAAACGCAAAACAAAATCACCTCTCCTCAACTAAACAGATTATTTGGGGTATATTCAGGGTAAATACTTACATGTAAAAGTAATACGGCAGCCAAAAATGATTGACCTTGGCAATAACCAATCTCCTCATCATACACAGAGTAAGCCTGTGGAAAAAAAAACATCAGTTTAGATATTGTGCACAGAAACAAAAGCCTTCTGAAACTTGTATCAAATAATAAAAGTTTTGTTTGTCTGTTTTTTTTTTTTACATTTATTTTATGTAATGCTATTACTTAATATTCTGAAACATTTTTGCCGTTATCAATAATAATACAAAATAATATATATATATATATATATATATATATATATATATTAAGTATTTTATTTAGAGAAAAAATATTTTATATTAAAAATAATGTATACTTCAAAAAACAACAACAAAAAACCAGTATGCTAGATGCGTAACATCTGGTTCCCAACATTAATTAGCATTAAATATTTTTTAATGAATTTGCAATTTGTTGTAAATGCTGCTTCATGCTGTCTTTAAATCACGAGCAGTTATAATTGTGCTTAATCATATGTAAATGACTGGAAACAGATAAACTTTCTTGGCAACATATGCCGCTGCCAGGATTAGCTGGATTGAAGGTCTTTTGCACATTTTAGGAGCCTTTTAATCTGTCGGTGCCAATCAGCTGATGGAGAACCTCTTAAGACTCCTCACAAAAGAGATTTAACAGAGAACAGGGCAACTACTGCACTCCTTTTCTCTGCCACTCAACACTTTTCTCCTGCTTTTCTATAATAAATCATTTAATATACATTCATTTATCATTCCTCAATTAGAATTCGGGCAAGAAGCATAGTTTATTATTGAATTATGATTGGCAAGCAACGTCATTTGATGCACTATACTGAATTTCTGGTCAAAGGTGTCGACGTTTTAAAACGCCACTTACATGGCTCATTCATTCAGATTTTAGAGCCAGAAGAATATGCTGGATAATTGCTTGTTAGATAATAACTGCATTAGTTCCATCTTCATTTCTAAATATAATAAGAGATCTATGATGTGTAAACTAGCATTTTGTAGATTTGCAACAGATAGCAGGATGCATGGAGGCGAGTACAGCACATGTGGCTGGATTTCTACCAAGGCCGTTACAGCAAAACAAAAGGTCAGTGGAAAGAGATGTAGCAGCGTGTCGTGATGCTTGTTATCAGACGGCAGGAGTGAGTCATGTCTGGAGGATGCGCAGCTTTCACCTCACCTTGCAGATCTTGTATAGAGAATCTTGGCCATCGCCTCCCGAGTCTTTGAAGTAGTCGTGAGCAGGGAAGGTGCGATGGATGTCTCTGGTGATGACGCCTTCCTGGGCAGAGTCCTGTGGGTCCAATAAACACTTACAATCAGGCATTTTTGGGAGCCTTTTTATTTGATCAAAACAATATTTTGTATTATTTGATGTATTTTATCAGGGACGTGCACAGGAATTTTGAGGGGCAGTTGCTCTGACCTGAAAAAAGGGCACCCCCCCCCCCTCCCCCTCACGGGCTATATGAAGGAATATATTCAGTTGAATTTGTCCCCTTCCAAATTGCCTTATCTGGCCGTGTTTATGCCCAAACGCAATGCCTCATCTTATGGTCTTATAATTATTTATAAAGATTGCAAAATGTCAGAGATGAGACAAATGAGCAAAAGAGTTCCTCATTGTTTATTGTTTTTTTAAATTATTATTTATGTATTTTTTTATTTGAAAAGAAATAATCTGGATTGAATGGAAAAAAATAAAAAACGCTTAGATTTTGGGAAAAAATACAATTCTTTTTTGCCAATCCTGACCTCCCCCTGGGGCCCTAAGCAAAATTCTGCTAAGGGGCCCGCTACCTGATCTGTGATGCCGTGAGCCATGTAAACCATTTGCCATTGCCGCTCAATACCGCCCAATACAATCCTCCCTCCTTTAAACAAAACAGTCAAAGAATAAGTACAACAATATAGAACATAATGAGGTTCAAACAAACAATATTTACTGAATAAAGCATTTTTATAGAATGTTAAGTGAATATTAACGTAAACATGAACAAGAAGAAAATAATAAAGTACAACCCTGAACTTTGGCTTTTGCGATTAACTTTGGGTCACTCTACAGCCTTGGTATTTTCGGAATCAGTAGCCTATGATTTTTATTTTATTTTTATGCATGTTGAAGCAAATCTTGATTTATGGTTATTTACGGAGGGATTTGCATTCATATTGACCAGAATGTCCATCTAATCATCATTTTAAATTCAATATAGCCTATAAATCAATAGTCAATCAATGTCAAATTGCCAATACATTGGTTTCTATCTTGCATAATTAGTGCAGTTGTTTAGAGTTTTTAACTACACTGAGACTAGATAATCAGTGTCTTTATAATATGTACTTTGATTGGGAGTGCCATCATTCACGTATTGTACGGTATTTCTCTGGTCTCCACATTTCTGCTTGAAAAATGCGAGTTTCATTTCGTGCACGCGCATATGAACGCAACACACGCGACGCGGTTATGTTTTCCGAGCTGCAGTAAACAAACACTGTTGTTGCACTTTGTCGTTTATCAAAAACAAAACGTAATAAATAATGGTATTTTACTCTCACTTTTGTCAGGCAAAAAGTGATGCAAGTGATGCAAGAGATGCACTGCCTGCCCAGACAAACCATCAAACTTTGCTGACACTAGAGAGGAGGGAACACAAGTTTACCTGACTGCTGTTTCCGCAATTCACTCTCATGTTTTTCTTCTTCCTCTTTTCGTGACGAGAAGGATAGTTTCGCTTCATTTTGTCATGGACTTCGTACACATTAATTAGCGCGCGACACGAGATGGAGGCGCGGCCTGAGTAATTTGCGGTGCCTTACCGCACCGGTCGCGTGCAGTGGTCTATGGTCTCGTGGAAACAGTTTGACTTTCACTTTTTTTTTGGAAGTGAATGAGGCTTTGCGATCTTTATATTATTTTTTGTCTAGGCCTACGTGAAATTCTACATCCATTGTACGATTTTTTTTTCCCTCGGAAGGGCAACCTGAGTCGAGAAGGGCATATGGGCAGTTGCCCGGGCAACCTGAGCAACCCCCCTGTGCACGTCCCTGTATTTTATAATTATTTTGATTATTATTAAAGAACTTAACAACACATAAAAATATAACTTATTTATTGTGTTCATTTATTCAATTATTATTTTATTCATATATAAATACTATTTTATTATTATATTGTATAAATATTTGTATTACAACTTTATTATTATTATTATTTACAATGATTTGCATCAATAAATGAATAAAGTGTTTAGTAATATTAGTAATTCGAATATACATTTTTATTATTGTATTATTATTATTAATAATTAGTTATAGATTAAAAAATATTTAAAATTAAAACTGATGTATAATAATAATTTGTTCATGAATTATGTTATTATATTAATAAATATATAAATCAAATGGTAATAATAAAATGTTTTATTGTAATTTAATTATTAATTATTAGTTAATTATTTTGATTATTATTAAAGAACTTAACAAATAACAATATAACTTATTTATTGTGTTCATTTATTATTATTATTTAATTATTATTTATAATGATTTGTATCAATAAATGAATAGTGTTTAGAAATATTAGTAATTCTATTAAACATTTTTACTATTGTATTATTATTAATAATAATTAGTTGGATTAAAAAAAATAATTTAAAATAAAAACTGATGTATAATAATAATTTCTGTTTATATATTTATTAAAATAATAACATATAATTCATAAATCAAAAGGTAATAATAGCATTTATTTTATCAAAAAAAAATTTGTATTATTTGATGTATTTTATAATTATTTTGATTATTATTAAAGAACACATAACAATATAACTTATTTACTGTGTTCATTTATTATCATTCAATTATTATTTTATTAATATATAAATACTATTTTATATTTGTATTACAACTTTATTATTATTATTATAATAATTATTATTTATGATTTGTATCAATAAATGAATAGTGTTTAGAAATATTAGTAATTCTATTATACATTTTTACTATTGTATTATTATTAATAATAATTATAGATTAAAAAATAATTTAAAATGAAAACTGATAATAATAATTTCTGCTTATGAATTATATGTTATTATTTTAATAAATATATAAATCAAATGGTAATAATATTTTTTTTTTATTGTAATTTAAATATTAATTATTAGTCATACTTATTTAAATACATATTTTATAATAAAAAATCATTTTGCACGGTTTTATTTATCATTTACTTATTGTTTACTATTATTTTATAAATAATAGTTTTAATAAAACACTACTGTATTATTACAATAATTCATTTATTACTAATATTTAATTAGTGATGGATATTTAACAACAATAATGCCCCACAATTAATTAAATGCAATTTTATACAGTTATTTTTAGTCAGATTCTAGACTTTGTGGATTTTCCTATGCTTTTTTTTTTAGAAACAGTGACAGATACAACAGCAAATAGGGAAACAAGTGTGTGATCCAAACCAGATAAGTGTGCAGATAAAATATGACACATGCAGCCTGCACTGGAAAAGCTCAATTAACAATGTGATGGTCATTTTCTCTTCAGTCTTTGATCTCCATCCATGCTCCTTAAGCTCCAATACAAACAAGCTTGAGCTTGACAGAGGACACTGAAGTAGCACGTATAATGTGTATTTTGTCAAGAAGACACAAAGAAGATTCCTCGAGTGAAGAAATAACCTTGTGTGAAGTGTTTACAGACTTGAGTTGAGATAGATTAAGAAGCGCAGGAAAGTGCCTTACTCAGCACAGCACACTCTTCAAAGCGGGACACAAATCGAATTAACAAGTCAAATGCAGACGGCGTTCCAGTCAAATGATGGAGAACATGAACAGACTTCTGAAACGCAGGACCAGGGCCAAGAGAGGCACTTAAAAGCATCTACTCTGGACCAAACTGATTTTTTTGCCATGTAGAATTATGGGAAATGTAGTTTTGCGGCACAAGCCTGTCAGAAACCGGTTAAACTCGCAGAATATTAATCAGTCTTTCCTATCAACTCTTGAGTGAACAGATCGGTGGAATTCACGCCGTGGCAACATCAGACGGTGACTGCGGAAATGTCTCTGGCAGGCTGAGTTGTAATAAGGTCCATTCCATTAACAGCGTGTGTCAGGGCTAATTAAAGGCATCATTAGTCAACTAATGCGAGAGAGGGAAGGACAGGTTTCCACCTCCCCTTACCTGTTTACACTGCGTCTGAGAGTTTGTTAAAGGGTGGGAAGAATAAAGCCTGACGGATGAAGCAAATATGGGTCTTATTTGCATCTATATGAGTCTTTTATCCATCCACAGCTGAAGTTAACTTACTCTTGTACATCCTGATTAATGCTACCTTCCCTTTTCTCTTTAACATTCATGCTATGAATAATGAATCCTTCTTTTCTGCCATTTCTCCATATACATGATCCGGATAAATTCTTGATGACAGCACAGAGCGCAGCACACCCATTTGTGGAACTTACTTCATCAGTTTACGTTTATGCGGAGGAAAAACAAGGTCATAAAGGCCATTTCCAATGAAGGTTACCACAGCATATGTGCAAGTGGGAGCATTATGCTTTTTTTTCTCAATGGATAATCAAGAACAAGCACAACAGAACCAGCAGTGTGTTTATACAGCAGTATATAGACATATAAAAAAAAAAAAATTCTCTTAAAGGGAAAGTTCACCCAATTCTGTCAGTATTTACTCACCCTCATGTTGTTCCAACCCTGTAAGACCTTCGTTCATCTTCAAAACACAAATTAAGATATTTTCGATGAAATCTAATAGCTGTATCACTCCTCCATACTAGTCCATTGGCTTCTTGAGGGATTGAAACTTGCCGGCCTCGAAAAGTTAATAAAGACATCGTTAAAATAGTCCAATTGACTACAGTGGCTCAATCTTAACTTTATCAAGCGACGAGAACACTTTTTGTGTGCAAAAAAACAATATAAATAACTTTATTTCAACTATTAATTTCCTTCTCTTTGGGCCTCTAGTCAGTTAAACGTCACACGTAGGCTCACTATTGGCCGCAGCTGGTCGTGTGTGATGCATGTGACGTACAACAGATCGCCCAGAGAAGGAAATGAATAGTTGAAATAAAGTCGTTATTTTTTTTCTCGTCGTTTGATAAAGTTAAGATTGAGCCACTGTGGTCACATGGACTATTTTAACGATGTCTTTAATAACTTTTCGAGGCTGGCAAGTTTCAATCCCTCAAGAAGCCTATGGACTAGTATGGAGGAGTGATCCAGCTCTCAGATTTCATCAAAAATATCTTAATTTGTGTTCTGAAGATGAACGAAGGTCTTACGGGGTCGGAACAACTTGAGGGTGAGGAAATACTGACAGAATTTTCATTTTTGGGTGAACTATCCCTTTAAATAGAAAGCTTTTGTAACATTATACGCTACCGTTCAAAAGGTTGGGGTCACTAAGTGGGAGGTGGGGAGAAATCAATACTTTTATTCAGCAAGGATGCATTAAATTGATCAAAAGTTGCAGTTACAAAAGATTCCATTTCAAATAAATGAAATACAACTTTCTATTCATCAAAGACCTTTGACCTTTGCTCAGCAATGACCTTTAGAGGGGAATACATAAAATCTGCATTTTTACAGCGAACGCCATTTTGGCGTGTTTTGCAACAGCAACAAAAAGACTCAAAGCTGTAATTTTGTCACAGTATGGGGTTAATCACACCATGGTGTATGATTGAGTTCAGCGGACTGTTTCACTGTTGCTCCCTTCCTCTCTCACCCCCATCACTCTCGCTTCACGCAGTGTGCATGAAAATGAAATGCTGCCTCATAAACTGCGAGTTAGTGACAAATGGTATTCATAAATAAAGCCAGAGATACAGGCTGCGAATGGTAATGTGGCCACTAAACATCTGTGAGGCTCAGCAATAGCAAAACCGCCCAGACCAGAGACCCAGAGAGGGGATAAACAAAGGGATGCAACCAGATTACATCCATGGCAGAAGCTTGAGTAAACTCTCTGCCGGCTTCCCGACAGGTTTGGGTCGACGGGATGCGTGGTCACAAATAACAGAAGGCCAGTCAGATTTGTCCAGGCTCCCGAAGAAAGATAAAACCACTGACCTTCGGGGACATTGATCTGAGGGAACTTCAACATGGGTGGGAGTTTACTAGAAGGATGCGAGTATCCTCGGTTCGTCCACATGAAACTGAACAAGTAGAGCCAGGCGCTAGCTAGCAACACAAAGGAAATGGGTTTGATTCCCAGGGAACACATAAACTGGTAAATGGCCAATGTTAAATCAACATTTTTGTGAAAACTAAAAGGAAAATCATTGGTTTTGAATACAGTTAATTTAGACATCACGACTCACAACATCACAAAAGATGTCATTTAACTCTTTCCACGCCATTGACGGAATTTTACAGCAATCCGTGTTTTCACTGTTAGGGGGCGCTAATACACATCTGAACCTCCTCAAAACACGCGCGAGGAGGATGCAAAAACAAGTGATATCAAATGTGATCATATGTAAACATTAAACATTAAACAGAACATAATTTAAAACTGCCAAATGTTACTGAATCAAATGTCGACCCAGGACGAGCTATTGGACAGTACAAGCATTAGGAGTGTTGATAGACTCGATCTACTCCATCTGTGTTTTCACCATCGTTCTGAATAAGATTTGGACGAAGTCTTTGACAAAAACTTGATTTTCTCAGCTTTTTGCTCAAAATCTTGCTTTCTTTATGAACCTTATCCATATTACCCAAGTGTTGATAAAAAGGTTTTAAAAAAAGGCTTTTTCTTTCTATTGATAAATTGCATGTTCATATATTCATAAAACAAAATATTTTGGGAGCCATAAAACTTTTGTGAAAATAATCAAAAAACACTGGCAGTGACTGGCAACTTAAAAAAAAAAAAAAAAAAAAAAAAACTGACAGGCAAAGAGATAAGTTAATAAATATTTTGTGATTTTATAGAGATCTGAAAAATATGAATGATAACCATATAAAAAATGTATTATAAATAAATATAGTAACTTCTAAATAAATGTAAAAAAGTAAACCTAAAAAATATTTTTTTTAAATAAATCAACCAAATAAAACATTTAAAATCGATAAAGTGAATTTAGACATTGAGATATAATGTACACATAATGTATATAAATGTTATTATACATATAGTGAACATTTTCGTCAACGATATTGCATGTGTTGATAGTCACAGTTATCGTTTAATGACGTGGTTGTCGTCTCTCAGAAGAAGCAGCTCATTTGCATTTAAAGGGAGACACAAAAAACGTTTTTTGTTCATCCTAAAAAAGTGACAATTTTAATATGCAATATAAAAATATCTGTAGGGTATTTTGAGCTAAAACTTCACACACTCTGTGGACATCAAAGACTTATTTGAAAATGGCATTATATCACCCCTTTAAATGTATAGTTTGAAAAATGGATACTACGATTCTATACTACATAACAAATATTAAAAAAAAACTGCTTTATAAATGTCATTAATGAAAGTTATCATGTAAAAAAAGCAGCTCTGGAAAGATTAAAGATAGGGCAGCACCTAGTATCACACTACTAAAAAAACGGGACTTCCTTCACATATGCTTAGTACAGCTTGACATGCTGCCTTGTGTGAATTGGGCCCAACAAATGAGCTGCCACAAAAGGACATCAACAGATGCGCCCTGAAGCTCATCTTGTTAACACCCCGAAATGACAGGCAGTACCGCACCTCAGCACGTCCTAGAACGGTGAAAGCCGGTCGGTTGGGTCGCAGCAACGCCGGGGCTAAAAGCTCCAAGCAGAGTCTCCCGCAAGACCAGAGCGAGTCGCTCTGAAATCCGAGATGACAGCAAACAACATTAGTGCAAGCTGGACTGAGAGATGCAGCATGACAAGCTGGTGTGGAGGCACAGTGATGAGTGAGACAGCCTCGCTGTCTCCGAGAAGCTGCCGTCAGGCTCGCTCAGTCACTCTAGAACTTTCCGTGGTGGGCACACAGTGCCAAAGAGCCTCTGAAGTTTGCGCCGGGCCTCCCACTGGGTTCTAAGCCAGTCAGCGCCGATCTTGTGCGGGTCTGACAACAAAGCGGCTGTCACCAGAGCCCCACCCGGGGCGAGCTGACCTATTTCTCGGAAGTGACACCAGGAGAAGAGAGTACACAAGTGGCGTGATGCACTATCAAAAGCCGAATCTGCTCCAAGTGGAGCCGTAGATGTTACTACGGGGATCCGAATCTGTTCCTTCAACTCCCGATGCTGCAATATGCGACATTATAGGTCAAGCCGGGGTCTGTGGAAAACGATTACAATATCTCATGCTGTTCAGCTGCGGAAGATGAAATAAAGATGTTGACCGTGGTTGTTGTGCTGAATAGAACATGAAATAACCAGCATAGCAACATAAACAAGAAACTGAAGTCTTAAATGCCAATAATAGCACAATTTTGTTCACTTATAATTGCAGAAATCAAAAAAGTTCTACTAATTATTTTATGTGATGGCTGATAATTGATAACTTGTATTAAAATTCAATGCTATATTGAGTCAATATTTTTTCAAATGTAAAAAATAAAACTTAAATACTAAAATCTACAATCAACTGTTTTGAATGCTAGAAATACAATTAGGCATCATAACATTTATAATTCACAGTATAAAAAAAATGTGAATTGTTTTCAAGACAGTGAAAGTCTGTGAGAAATGATTCCGAGTTTAACTTGTATTACAAAATCATAAATTCATTTCACATTCTTAATGAAAAACTGGTGATTATAAATTAAAACTACCTGACAGAGATGTTATGGCTAATAAATCGATAAATGGTCAAAACTAAAATTTTATTCTATAAAATTAATTAACAAAACAAACTAAAGAAATCAATCACTTTAAAAGCTAAAATGAATTCAAGCATCACAACATTATAATTTACAGCATCCAAAATAATACATTTACTAAAAATAACTAATATCTGCCAATAACCGACATGATGTATCATCACTGTAAAAAAATCTTTTCATGATTAGTAAATCACAACATTTTTTCTTTCGTCAAATCAACTTAAATAATTTATTTACTTCAGATAACATATAATTTTGAGTTTCTGATGATTAAATCATTCTCCTTCATTGTATTAACTCACTTTTTCCATTTCAATGAACTTAAAATTTTAAGGCAACCAGGTTACTTACTTTAAGTTAAACCGACAATATTTTTTTTTTACAGTGTACCATCAGCCAAGATGACTCCTTTTTACAGCTTAGTTTCTGTAAATGTTTTAGGAGGACCTAAAAAGTAGCTTTGCGATGAGAAATGTATATGTCTACAAAGAGAGAATCCTCTTTTGTATGATAAAGTAAATCCCCTGACCCCTTTAACCTTCCTGCAATGAACCCCAGAGTGCTGGAGGTTAAAATTAGAAGTGAAGGAAAAGGCTAGGCAGAAAAAAAAAAAAAAAATCTCAGGTGATTGACAGTAGGAATATTACCTCCTCTATTCCTTCCCTGGCTGAATTCGGCGCAGTTCAAAGGGGGCCGTAATTGAAATTGACAAACTGCAGCATTAGCCTGATCACAACAGCCAACCTTGCAGCAGCAAAATAAAAGGTGCCTGAGAGGAGGAAGAGAAAGGGAGAAAAGAGAGCGAGGAAGGAGGGCTGAAGTGTTCTCTATGCTTCGCAAGCACCAAGACAGATTAATCTTGTTCATGCATAATGCATGCCAGCGCGGTGTGTGATCGCATTGACGGCCGGTTATTAACTGTGTCACAGTGCGAAAACACACCCGAATCAACAGACCTCACATGCATATACAATCCACGGCTAAACTACTGCAAAAGACGAAGACATTGTGCAAAAGGCTATAAAAAAACAAACAAACTGTAATCATGGAAAGCTTGAGACTGAGAGATTACAGCTCGAGGCGTATGCCAACTTGTTTAAATCTGCAGTGTATACTTGAAGATGCAAATCTGATGATGTCCCTTCCATCTAAATGTAAACATTTTCTGGATTACGAGTTTTACAACTTCCATCAAACGTTGAGACTGTGTCACCAAGTTCATTAAAGACCAGAAAGCCCGCGGAGCTCCGTTCTGTCATGGCTCTTCGAGGATTTTTCGGTCTCCCGAGGGCCTGCAACATCTGGTCCCCGGGACAGACTGTTAACTCGTCTGTCAGCGTGTCGTCACTGCTCTTTTAATTGCCAGTACTGTGTTGAATGCTAATTCATTGGGCACGCTAATGATCTAATTCGAAAGAACCCTTACGATAGCAACCCTTGTGAGGTTTTAAGATTATAGATATTAATTTAAATAATCACAGCAAAAACTAGCATGTTATCAAAGACATTATTTAAAATAGTACTAAATACTATATTAATTATGAATACAAAAATGTACCACTTGAATTAAAACAATGACTTGTAGTGTTCAAATGATTCTCAATTCTTTTTTAAGTAGATCCACTGAAATTTAGACCAAAACCGATAACATATTTAACCGATAACTTTTATATTGGCTGATATTTATGGAACCTTGTTTCCGCCTCTGAATAAAAAAAAAGAAAAAAATAATTGCGAATTTTCATCTCACAATTGCGAGATATGAAGTCAGAATTGCGAGATATAAAGTCAGAATTGCGAGATGTAAAGTCAGAATTGCGAGATATAAATTCAGAATTGCGAGATATAAAGTCAGAATTGCGAGATGTAAAGTCAGAATTGCGAGATGTAAAGTCAGAATTGCGAGATGTAAAGTCAGAATTGCGTGATGTAAAGTCAGAATTGCGTGATGTAAAGTCAGAATTGCGAGATGTAAAGTCAGAATTGCGAGATATAAAGTCAGAATTGCGTGATGTAAAGTCAGAATTGCGAGATGTAAAGTCAGAATTGCGAGATGTAAAGTCAGAATTGCGAGATGTAAAGTCAGAATTGCGAGATGTAAAGTCAGAATTGCGAGATGTAAAGTCAGAATTGCGAGATGTACTGTCAGAATTGCGAGATGTAAAGTCAGAATTGCGAGATGTAAAGTCAGAATTGCGAGATGTAAAGTCAGAATTGCGAGATGTAAAGTCAGAATTGCGAGATGTAAAGTCAGAATTGCGAGATGTAAAGTCAGAATTGCGAGATGTAAAGTCAGAATTGCGAGATGTAAAGTCAGAATTGCGAGATGTAAAGTCAGAATTGCGTGATGTAAAGTCAGAATTGCGAGATGTAAAGTCAGAATTGCTAGATGTAAAGTCAGAATTGCGAGATGTAAAGTCAGAATTGCGTGATGTAAAGTCAGAATTGCGAGATGTAAATTCAGAATTGCGTGATGTAAAGTCAGAATTGCGTGATGTAAAGTCAGAATTGCGTGATGTAAAGTCAGAATTGCGTGATGTAAAGTCAGAATTGCGAGATGTAAATTCAGAATTGCGAGATATAAAGTCAGAATTGCGAGATATAAAGTCAGAATTCTGAGAAAAAAGACAGAAGTGCATCTTTTTATCTCACAATTCTGACTTTTTTTCTCACAATTGTGAGTTTACATCCCGCAATTCCGACTTTATAACACATAATTGCGAGTTTATATGTCGAAATTCTGACATCTTTTCTCATCTTTTCTCGCAATTGCGAATTATCAGGCCAATTCTAAGGGGGGAAAAAAGACTTACTTTTCCCCCCTCAGAATAGTTTACATCTCACAATTCAGACTTCATATCATACATTTCTGGCTTTATAACACACAACTGCGACTTTATATCTAGCAATTCTTACTTTATAACTCGCAATACTGACTTTATAACCCGCAATTGCGACTTTATATCACGCAATTCTGAATTTATATCTCGTAATTCTGACTTTGTAACATGCAATTGCGACTTTATATCACGCAATTCTGACTTTACATCTCGCGATTCTGAGAAATAAAGTCCGAATTGCGAGATGTAAACTTGTAATTGTGAGAAAAAAAGTCCGAATTGTGAGATAAAAAGTCGCAATAACCTTTTTTATTTTTCATTCTGTGGCGGAAACAAGCTTCCATAGATATTAGACATCAATCTACAATATCAATTTCTTATAAGACCTCAATCGATAACATTATAAAGTCATTTATCGGCTGATACCGATATGACAACCGATATAATCGAGTATTTTTAAAGAAAAGGGTAACAAAATAAAAGGAAAAAAAATTAGATCTCTTTTCTTGGCAATACTATTGTTTGATTAATGTCACCAAAAAATAAATAGACAGTGGGCTGCTTAATGCACAGAATGCTTGTTTGCATTTACTCAACGGCGTAGGGATTCTCTGTATTACCGATAAAGCAGAAAAAAGTTACTGTTTTATTTTAGCTTGGACTTAATATTTTTCACATCTCAGACGGCCGCCATGCAGGTTTTCGGTTGTGGAGCCTCGCTGAATGGTGGCTATATTTGTCTTTTCACCTGGGGACAGCGGATGTTCTTTACCTATCCATTTGTGATGTGAGTGCCTAGATGGAAGGTGCCCTTTATGCCTTGGGCCTGTTTCCTCTTTAGAAAACTTAGACTTCACTATTATGGAAGAAAAGGGCCACACAGTTCACAGACCAGTGAAAAAGGGGCGACGGCAACTAACGCATGACCCTTCAAGACATCCCAAAGCAATCTGAGAAACTGAAGTAGGTGGATGCAGGCAGCACTTCACACATGGGAAATGTAGCAAACATGTAGTGGATGTGAAACTAACCATGACCTTTGAGAAACCGACAACTTAGACGCACTTAGATGCAGGATGTGTCCCAAACGGCATACTTGATGTGTACTTGTGGTCTTCCGATGGCCACGTGTTCCATTTGACACTTTAGGTTTCATAAGGATGCTATGGACTGTCAATGAACACCAAATAAGGACCACAAGGGCTAAGGGTGACATTTGGGACAGGACCGCAGAAGTACAGGTTCCAGACACGCGGGAATTTAGAGAACCGCAAGAAAGCGATAGAAAGCAGTATCTCGACTCCTCATGATGGCATATTTCTATTTTAATGGCTATTATTTTTTAGCCTAAAAAAAGGATACTCTCAAAAGTCTTTCCGATTTAAGTTGCCATAGCTACAAGACTTGAAGTCTTAGGAGATTCAAGGGGGGAAAAAAACCTTGAGAGCCAGTGACAGGAACTCTCGTCTTGTCGATACTTCATTCAAATGAACAGCTAATCCCACGTTTACACAAAGAAGCAAAGGTAGAATCTGTTTCCATGGGGAAAGTGCGGACCCAAAAGATTCACCTCAGGTCAAGTAAATTAAACAATGACAGATCTGGCCGAACCCACAGAGATGATTGGAAATAAGAGCGTCGTCTCAGAGGGGAATAGGGCTTTTCATACAGTCGGTGATGAATTAAAGGGCTTTGAGTGGAGCCTGGCTGATAAGGGAACAGTGGTGTCGAAGCGATCCTTCATTGTTCTTGGTGACCTGCTTTTCCTCACAAGGTGTCAAGTCCACGATTCGACTCAATCGGTCTCGCTCCTTCAACCCAAACCTGTGTGACAAAGGGGCAACCTTTAGGGAAAAGGCACAACGGCAATCTTTATTTCTCTCCACACGACCAATTTCTCTCATTCCTTGCATGGTTCGGACCAGTAACCTTCTGGCTACCAGTACTAAGACTTATAGGGATAGTTCAGCCTCTGAAAATAAGAAATGTTGATCGTTACAAACCTGTATGACTTACTTTCTTCAGTGAAACTTAAAAAAGGGGAATTTGAAGAATGTTTTAACAGATTTTATCAATAGGGTCCAAAACAATATTGTTTGGAAACATTAACTTTCATTGTATGGGGGGAAAAAAAAAACGTCAACGTATTTTCTGTGTTCCGCATAGTCAAATTTGTGCGTTCATGAGTGCGTTCATATTTTGGGCGAACGTGAACTGAACGCACTGTATTACTGCCTGATGAACGTTACTGTGAACTCGTTCGTTCTGGTGTCTGTGAACGCATGCTCTCTCAATTTAACTTCGTAGGCTACAAAAAGAGCCTTCCAGGCGAAAACCCAGCTAAAACACACGTAAACAGGCCTTAAGATGTAGCGAAAAACAACACCCAATCTGGCAACACCAGCCACCAGTGTCGCACCACCATCGACAAAGCAGCGAGCGAGGAGGCGTCGTCATATGATCATGGCGTCGTATGATCACGGCTATATGATTATAATCAGAGCATGAGGATGTTTGTCAGTGATTTATTTATATTAGGTTATTACACCATTTACCTACGCAAAAGAGGTGCAAGTGAAACGCCCTGTAAGAAATACTTTCCTTTTTAGGAAAAGTATCGAAATCGCGATTCTTGACTTGGTATCAGTATCGAAACAATAATTTTGGTATCGTGACAACACTACAAGGAACAACATGCTGGTGAGTAAAATAAATTTCCCTTTTTGAGTGGAAAAGCTTCAATTGTTGAAATATTCACATTTACTTCTCTAATGTGACATTGAAAGTCGAATATCGAATATCATTTTGAATATCGAAAAGGGAAGTCAAAGCAAGGAACATAACAAATGATGAAAGACTGATGTATTTTTTCTATCTAATAACATTTTGTGAACAAAATTACAGATACAAATTATTGACAGGTTTTTCGTCAACAGTAATAAAGACAAGACGAAAATTGTGCATCATGGTAATAATTGAGAGATAATTAAGAGAATTAATACTATTGATTGAAATATGACACGGCGAAAAAACACAGAAACTGGCGCAAAATAGCAATATTTTCAAATAATCCGATCGTAGGCAATAATCTTGGAGGTTGACCCACTTGCCCAACCAAAGCAACATCCTATCAGACATAACATTAATCTGATAAACACATAAAATAGGCTAAATGTTATATGAAATACTGATGTTAATTGCATTACAAAATTTATTTTTGTCAATGTCAATCTGACTTAAATTATTAAGGTAATTTAATTCATTTAAATTGAATGATTCATTTTTGTGGACAGAAATAACATTTAAGTATTTTATAACATCTTTAAGTTTGTGTGTGATCTGATGATTATGGTAGGACAAAATAGTGTAAACATAAAACAAAAAAGGTGACTTTTTTGTTAAAAAAATCATAAGACGACCATATGTAAACAAATGCCAAGGCCAATTTTGATTTCCTCTCAATATGAGCTTGCAGACGCACAAAGCTGCACTGCAATGGCAGGTTGGATGAGCGGCAAAAAAAGTGCTTGGAAAGTGAAGGCATTTGTAAATGGCTTGGCATGCAGTGAAGTCTGTTCAGAGGCAGCCTGCCAGAGCGTGGCAGGAGACGAGTCCACAGAGAAAGGTGGAGAACGAGAGATAGAGAGCAAAGGTTTGCGCAAATGAGAGAAAATTCAAGGGGATAAAGAAAAAAAAAAAAAAAGACAGGTCGGGGCCTCGTCTGGTTTGTCTGTGGAGACCTGCAGAGAGCGAATGCTGTCTCATTACCATCAGGGTCATTAGCTTCGGTCTGATCTCTCCGCAACACGCCAGCACAGCAACCCCCGAGAGAACATGTGAAAACACGCTCTCCAAAAGTGACACTTGTTCTGTCATTAAGTCATGAAGATCTCAAGAGTGCTAGAACAATTCCTCTGGGACACACGGTACACTTTCTCTCCGTCCTTCTCACTCCTCCCCTTGTGCGTTTTCATAACCCGTTTGTTCACCCGCTAATGACATTAGCTGCCATTTCAGGCTCAGGCACACGATCCCTTGGCGGTTTTGCATGGAAAACAATAGGGACAGATGTGGTGCTAAAACGGGCCTGTGGATGCACGTCGTCCCACTCTTGATGATTTTAATTAATTTCTCATGATCAAACGTGAACATCGATGGGGTAAAAATTTCCTCGTGGTTTCCATGACAATGTAAGACACTGTGTTCTCCCCTCCACACAGGATTTATTTGAAGAATTTGCAACCCGGAATTATTAATATTCAAATATATCCAAAAATAGACTGGCACAGAACTAGAGTTTTGATATTCAAGCACCAGGATTCTGCAAGTGCTCTCCAACCAATCCATTCAACGGAGACGCGGAAACAGTTTTTGCCTTTTGGCTCAGCTCACACATGGGTCATACTGAAAATGTATTGAACAACATATTTGTTTATATTTTGTCTTTACAAAAATGCTGTTTGCATATTTGAATAGATTTTTTTCAGTCAAAAAATAATCTTAGTCTATTATGAGTTACAACTGAAATATATTATCCAGTTATGATAATATGATTGGGCCTGCAACTTAAATCATTCGATTTAGTGAGTAAAATCCATTTAAATTATATTTAAATACACATTTAAAAACTTAAAATGATGTAAACAATATGTTTCACATTCTTTCTGGGAAAAGAAAGCATCACTACAACTGAAATTAAACAGCAGTGTTTTAGCATTACATAAAAAGTAATGTCAATCTGAACAAACAACAATTTAAACAAACAATTAAAAACAACTATTTAAATACCAACAACTCTTTGCTCAACTTGGTAATATATAGTTATATACACAATAACTATAACCTACATAAAATCTATTTAACAGTAGCATTCAAGAAAGAAAAAATACAGAAACGTCTATTTCCGACGCTTGCCGCGTCAAGCGGCACAGAGCACATCGTACTGGGCAGGAAGTCAGACACAGAACGGCATAGAGGATCCGGAAGATTTTCAAAATAAAACACCCTATGGAGACTGAAGAAGTCACCGACGCTGCTGAAACGCATCCAGTGGACTTTGCCGAGCTAGGGACGCATCAAAAACGTGGCGCTGACGTTCCGCGCCGTAGACGGATCCAATGGATTTTAGGGGTTAGGCTGCTGTCACTTTAAGAGCTAATGCACCGATTATTGACACACATCCGATTTCTTTAACAACCGACAACGACATTTTGAGATAAACGGTGTGTGTATCTGACCGTGTGCGTGAGCTTAGGGGTGTGTCAGTGCGAAAACCGCAATGCGCTGTTGTCCGCAGCTTATTTCGCTTAACTTTTTTTTAAAGAACAAGTGACGCAAACGTAAGGAAGTCGAATGCCCAGTCTATTCTCTGCTATCCATTGACCTAACGTTTTGAGGCATATCACAATATGTATCGTATTATATGTATATTTTCGTTTTTTTATATATACACAATATTGAACAATAATAGCTATCATATCATTGATTCACAAGTGTGCAGCACAGAATCTCCTTGCCTAAAATAGATGCTCTTCCATTACCCTCCAACTCCACCACCTCCTTTCTTCCACTCCCTTATTGTTCACAGGAACATCTGGAGCTCTCTTGCCTCCACTGTGGCACCAGATGTTGTAATAGTCAAGCAACAACCACCTGAAAGTCCCATATCCAAAGAGATGGGCGAGGAAAGGGCACTGCACGTGAGAACATAATGTCTAGGCACTCATTTTCAGATAAAATTAATCCACGTCTCAAAACAGGTTCAGAGCAGGAGGGGGTCCATCGATGTTCCCTTGGGAAGGCTGCTTAGCCGCACGGGTGGCCGCTGTGGTGCAGCCAAATGAAGTCTGGTGATACTCCAAGAACGCAGCAGGAGATCGAAAGGATGTCTCATGGTATTTCAACGTGGTTTAGCATCCCAGCAGAGGTGGGGTCTCACCTGAGAGAATGGAGGAAGTAAGTGTGAAGATATGCCAAGTTTGGATCCTGCATGCTGGGGATGGCGGGTCTGCATGAGATGCCAGGACTCAACAGCTGGGTTCACTCCTGCGGGAGCTGCAATGGCACTGGCATCAAGCCAGTGGGTATGAGCTAAATATATATTAGCCCTATAAACCAGGGCTCGACAATAATTTTTCTGCTGGTTCAGATTTTTATTTGCCATACCATCTTTTTTTTTTTTTTTTCCAGAAGATTAAGATAATTATTATTAATTTAGCAAATGCATTTTCATACTTAGTAACATCTACATTAGCCAGCTAGATTTCTCTCTGTGACAATATGGCATATTAAAATAAATCAACATACATATTTTTTCCCTTAAATAAATAATAATCTAATATTTTCCATCCAATAAATGAAAAAAAAAATAAAAAAATAAAATCATATCATTGAAAAAAAAACATGATTGCGTGACTTCCAATATATATTATATTACAAGTTTAATACAAGTATATATTACAAGTTTTCTGTAATTTAATGTTTAAACGTGCAAATGAGGCATTATCTAATTAATGCACTCATATTTTAAAAAACGAAATCTGAGTATTGGATAAAGCCAGGTTCAAAATTCTTTTTCATTGTGTTCAGATATTAGATGAGAAAAAAATTACAGAGGGATTTATGGATGTCTACGTTTGTTATCCTGTAAATCAGAATATACCGCCAATTGCCTTAAAAAAAAGATTTTCGCCATTTTTTTGTTATATAAATCAGGCAAGGAATAATATATTTACAAATCCCTCTGTAAATGTCTTTATGCTATAACTAGCTACAAGACTGTAAAGTTTGGTGTATATAGGTGCTACTGAAGTGGAGATTTCGGACTTGGAGTGTGAGAGAAAAGTCATTTTGAGAAAATGGGCTTTAAAGATTTAGCATCAGCCAATGAGATCACGTATTTAGAGTTAAATCCCCCTTTCACTTTCACGATTGGTTGCTCTTAAAAAGGAAATGACCATATTTGGATCCGACAGTGTTTTGTACAGGAGAAAGAGAGCTTTCTAACGGTGTGTGTGATGATGGTGCAGATCGCGATGATTTACAACAACAACTTTTGAAAGATTTATGAGAAATCTACAGACGCAAACAGTAAAATAAAGACCTAAATGTGTATTTCGGATTTTTTTTTTCACCACAAGTCTGAAAGACGACAGAAAAATATCCCAAAACCTCAAAATTGACCAGTGAAAAAAAAACAACAACAAAAAAACAATGTTTTTGCCTGCCGTGTCTCGCCTTTAAAACGCTTTATATCTTTGGTCCTCGCCCAAATAAAAGGTCAAAAATGGACTTTTGCTCTTCCAATTCTGCAACCTTTACCAAGTTTTCAATCCGTGATGAATGCATTGAACATTCTGGATAGCTACTACAAAATGTATACTTATCAAGATTATACTTACTGATTGAAAACCATCTCAGCTTTGGAGACCACCCCCCAAAAAAGGCTTATCCCCAACCCCCCCCAAAATTCCTCAGCTCCAGCATGTACAAAAGGACAGATGGCAGTATTCTCGGATGGGCATGCGACCAGCCTAATAGTGAGGAGTGGGCAGCTGTCCGTGAATGTTAGCATCAACAGACCGCGGGCCATTCAGCTGCTCATGAGTGGGTCAGGGCCGGCAGTGGATACTTGGAGAATCCTCAGACCTCACGGCTATATCGCTAATCGTCTGCTAAGTGTGGGATCTTTGCGCTGTATTGCATAATCCATCAAAAACCATTAGGCAGCTTCATTACAGATGTACAGATTAATCTGGGTAGGGTTAACGAAGGGAAGAGATTTTAGGATCTTAGGTTAATGCAACTGGGAACAGAACCGAGAGGAAACTAATATGAGGGGACAGTTTAAAGGGATAGATCACACAAAAATTTAAATCCTGCTCACCCTACTTTTTTTTTAATACTATGTATTAGTAGGGAAGTATTCGATTTTCAATACAGTGCGACACTACATTACACAAATTTCCTTGCCCAAAAGCACAATGACAAACTTTCATAGACTGACCCACAACCTTTCAGTTACTACTACAGATCTAACCACTAACAGATAACGGCGTGAAGAGTGCCTGGGTGGGTTAGGTATCCTTTTAAACACTCACTTTACACCACAAGTACCAATATCCCACTTAGAGAATGTGAAGAGAGAGAACCCCTAATAAACAGCCATTAGGTCCAGAGACAATGGTGATTAGCATTGTGTCTAATGAGGATGCGCGAGTGCTTCACCTTTGATTAGCGACAGAAAGGGCCAGGTGTTCCTCCCGCTCACTGTCGTGCCACTCAGATCCTTTTGATGGAGGAGCTGTGTGGCAGCACAGATTAATATTAAAAGGAATTCATAATATGGCACGCAAAGGATTTTCATTAATATTCACAGGCCTGGACGGTAAGCTCCACTCAGTTGTGTCCATGAATATGGATGAAAGACTGGCAGGGTGAACAAATGTCTTCAAGTATACGAGAAAAGAAGCAACATCAAGAGAAATCACGAAAAGTGTTCACTCTTACAGGCAAATGCTACTTAACATAAAACTCCACAGCAAACAAGTGTGATAGACGTGATTTTGAACAACAGTAACTGGATGTACATTACATTATATTACACTGCCAGCCCAGTAGTAAACGGTACGGCGGTATCACATAAAACGGTATCACAAGAGGTTTAAACCAAAGAAGATATATAAGAAATACCATGGCAGGTGGCAATTTCAAATGTATGCCGGAAGATTTTTTTTTATTAAGAATTTTAAAACGTATCACGATAAATATTAGTAGTAGCCTATTTTAAATAAAACACACATAAAATGTAATTATAATAAAGTAAACGTATTCTTTAAAAAAACAAGTTGAAATCATGCAAATTGGATTAACAACTTTGGATATTTACAGTAGGTTTTCTTACAGTAGGTCAGTCTTTCACTGTTTATACGTTTTGGTAAAAAAATAAAAATTATGAAATATTATGAAAATAGTTTTACTTTTTACATTTTATTTAGTCTATCTGGTTTTGTATCAAATACAGTGTGATTTTTGTGAAAACGCTTCGCAAACAGCTTTACCAGCGCATGAAATCCCCCAAATGCCAGCAAACCAATAAGAGCATAAGACAGTGATGATAATACACAACAGAGTCCCTAACTGTGGTGGATTCGCTTACCGAAACACTCCGTAACTGGTACATTTGAGGAAAATTACCATCTTTTGGCAAATAAAGAAATCACAGACGTACGTACATGCGAATAACCAAAATTCTATCAAGTAAGGTGTTAACTTATGGTCATTTATAGCATTAATACTAATTAACGAATCCACGAATGGCTTGGATATGCAGAGCATTTGCAGCTTATGGACCATACGCCCCTGATAGATATACAAATATTAGGTGTGTAACGGTACATTAATTCATCCTGAATAGTACAGTCTTCACGGTTTGGTGCATTCAGTCGCACGACTAAAACATTGTCACGGGGCGAGCCACAGTCCAAACCAGAAGGTTGCTACAAGTAAAAAGCACAGAAGAAGAGACGATTGATATGCTTACATCTCTCAACCAGTGTTTCAACTGCAGAAAGATATCAATAAAACAGGTTAGGCATTTTGTGCCAACAGCATATATATAATTATTATTATTTATTTCAGTAAATAATACTTAACCTGTAAGTATATAAAAATTTTATATATATATATATATATATATATATATATATATATGTGTGTGTGTGTGTGTGTGTGTGTATTACTAACAGGTTAAGTATAATATATATATATATATATATATATATATTATTTTAAAAATATATATATATTATATATATATATATATTTAAAAGTTTTGGTAAAAAATACATTTTTATATTTTTTAAACTTATATATTAAGTATAAAATATATATTATATAAGTTTTCCAAGACACAAAGTCTTAAAGGTAACATGATAGATTAACAAAAAAGGAACCATATATAGCATTTTGTAAATATGTGCTAAACACTTTTGCAGAATATGCACATCATGAGGATAGTATAAAGCCTGTTTTGCTTTTAGCACCTAACCTCAAATCTTCTTCTAAAAGTACAATAAAAAAGGTCAGGGGCATGACAGAAGCATGACCAGAGTACAGTCTAAAAATACATTACAGGGACCAGCGCCTGATATCCTCAGCTCAACCTGCGCCAGCATCTCGCTGACATTAGGCTTTCTTATGCAGGCTATATCAGCAAGAGTATTGAAAAGAGAGGAGCCATAACGAGACCCTGAAACATGAAGAACCACACAACACCAAACCAACTTGTGGTCCTGCCTCATTTCAAATAGCATTGGTATAAAAGTACACATTATTTCTAGGACTGCATAGCAATATCCAATTATCTGCGTCTTCATTTGAACAAACTCAGTATTGATTATTAAAGGAGTAGTTCACTTTTAAAAAAAACTTTTGCTGATAATTTACACACCCCAATGTCATCCAAGATATCCATGTCTTTCTTTCTTCAGTTGAAAAGAAATTAAGGTTTTTGATGAAAACATTCCAGGATTTCAATGGGAACAATGAGTTTCAATGAGTTTCAGTGCAGCTTCAAAGGGCTTTAACGACACCAGACGATGAATACGGGTCTCATCTAGCCAAACAATCGGTCATTTAAAAAATAAATAAAGTTTTATAAGCACAAATGCTCGCCTTGCTCTGTTCTGAGATGCGCGTTCGTGACTCTCCTGTTCGAACTCGTTCATCTAAATGAACGAATCTTTTTTCGAGTCATTTTGTTCGTTGGAATTTTCGTTTGTTTATTTTGAAAAAGACATGGACTTCTTAGATGACATGGGGGTGAGTTAATTATCAGCAAAAGTTTTTTTTTTAAAGTGAACTACTTTAAATTTGAAAAATTGCATCTTCCCAATTCTTCCCAAATCTTACCATGAATGTGCTATAATTAAATACATTTCAAAACGACTATTGTGTAAGCTGACAGCAAAGAATGGAAACCAAAGACAGTACAAAAAAATGCCAATAATTAACTTATAATAGCCTGCTATTTTGTGTCAGGCCATTACGAAAAGACCCGAAAGAACCTGTACTAATACATTTGCCAAAAAACAAGCCTTTTTTTTGTCAGCGTCTGTGACGAGGCATACATTACCTTCAATGTCGGCAAAGGCCAGTGCCCTGGAGCAGCTGTGCCGGCCAAACATCAATTCACACGGCCATTAAAATGCGCTAGGCTCTCAAATCTCCCACAGCAAGACTGACGCTGCTTTTAAATGAGACTTTAGCCTGCTCTCCACAGATATGAAATTGTCACTTCAAATCAAAGAGGAAAAGGTATTTGGGTTGAGTAACATACAATAAAGTTACAAGAAGGATGCTGTACGCATTTTAAGGTCACATAACCAGTGTAAGCAAGCGGAATGAGACGTACTGTTAGTGACCGCTGAGAGCACTCATGTTTTATTCATTCTGGTGCCAAGGTCCAAAGCCTCCCATGATCATGGAAACATTTGATGTGCTCATTAGATTTCAAAAAGGTCACTTCATTTTCCCCCTCGCTCTAACTGCACATGTGTAATTTCCCTTCTGAAGGGAGCTGTAACCTTTTTAGAGGCAGCCGCCGAGTGCCAACCCTGCTGCGTGTGCAGTCTGGGGCCGCTGTGCTGGGATCGGTTTGCCCTGAAGCCTTAGAGGACATGGGCAACTTAAACTCTGACCAGCCTCTATGGACAGCTCTGGAAACATTACGCTGAGAAGTAGAAGGAATCAGGACCTTTACCATGCTGTAATTAAGAAAGTTGTGTATTAAAGAGAAAGAGAATGAGAAGTGATAAAATTTCAATTTATTGACGTGAAATCCAGTATAACTAAAGCCAAAAGATGCAGTCATCGCAAATCAGTGTTCACTGTTCAAGTTTATTGTACTGGCAATGACAGCAAAACAAAACAAAAAACTCTGAACTAAAAAAATATATATGTAGTATATTTATTCTTTTGTTTCATAGTCAGAAAAAAAAATTGACAGAGACATCATAGGTTCATCAGCAAAATAAATACAGGAATATACTGCCAGTTCATTAGTTTCACATCCATTGGATGTTGAAAAATAAATAAATAGTCAATTTTCTCTAAATTTTTAATTAAAAAATAACACCCTCACCATTTAATTTCTATTCTTATTATCTTTTTCTTTTCTTCATTTCATCTACTGCACATCAACTAGCCTAGTTGTATAGTTTTTTTTTTGTTTTTTTGAGCTGGGAAGTTTACAAAGTACAGGGCTGTAACATCAACCAGCAAATAAAGGTTTACAGGCATAAACAAAATGAAATATGTGCACAAAAAAAAGCAGGATCAGTTTTTTATTAAACCACCATTATTCATTGAAGAAACCAATATGAAAGTATGTATTATGTTTCAAAGACAGCCACATAACTGTGGAAAATTGGAATGTATAAAATAATCTTACAAAACAGAATAATGTAAAACAAAACTACACAATTTGTGTGCTTGTTTTTTCTGCAAATCACATGCCAAAAATAGCTCTAAAATGTATTTGAGAGTGAAAAACAATTATATTCTCCCATCACCCATTTAAAACTCTTAAAAAAAAAAACTTTTACTAAACAGATCTATTAGAAAGAGATAAAACTTTAAGAATGTAATGAATCAATGGACTTAAAACAAAGAAAATATGTTTTGGACATTCATACATTAAAGTGAGTGGGAAAAAACCTCTGCTCAAGGTAATGTGAACGTCAAGTTAAGTTAAAGCTGATCTGGCGAAAATATAAATTAAAAAATAAAACATGCCGAGTTGCATGTTTCTGAAAGGGTCACTGCAGGCAAATAGGTCTAATTACAAACAGCTAAGGCTTTACACCACTGGGGATCTAAACTACTGTCCACAACTATTCCAGGCATTTGTTGATATTGTGCGCACATGGTATTTCAAGAGTTCCTACAAAAAGGTCGGATCTAGAAAGAAGAGTTTGAAAAAATAAAGACAGACCAAGCTGTTTGTCCTTTGCTACATCGCTTTCGACATGATTTGCCTGTGTTTGTTTTAGATTTAAGACACACTGTACCATAAAAGCCACTAGAAGAAGACCTTTGCTAAAATTAACTAGCTAACAAGGTCTTTAAGCTCTCGTTCTTTTGAAAAGCAACGGTTTTTATAGTTACAGCTGCTACACAAAACTCAACAAATATCAAAACAACCAAACCAGCAACATGGGTAATGTGCCTAAAAAGTGTGCTCGATATTTAGAAAGAGCTAGCTTTGAACCCACCCCCGGCTTTGTCTTGTTAATATTTCGCTCCCAAACGCTCTAAACTGCATATCTCTAGGTTGTCAAACAGGTTGTGGCCCGTGACCATTCAGTGGTATTTACAGGACCAAGGCAGGTGTCTTCCTAATATTTACAATGTAGATCACATGACTACTAGACAACGTAATCCTCACTGTGGATAGTTTCTTCAATCTCTGTATAAGAACCTACCAAGATTCAATTACATAAAAATCTGGGCCAAACCCTTTGCAACAACATTTAGCAGCTTAAGACTGATCCAAGCAACCCTCTGCAGATCTTCAGATGGAGCAGGAGTTGGCTCTCGGCCTCGGCTTTGGCTCGCTAAAGTCCTTGTCATCATGAGTGCACGGGCTGAAAGAGCAGGAGGAGCAGAGCGTCTGCGAGAGTCTACGCATCCCCAGACGGAATACACTGTTGGACAGGCTATAAATGACGCAGTTGCAGAAGCTGTTGCTAATTGCTAACCAGGTGGTCACAAAGGAAAGGGCAGGGCTGTCCAGCACATGGGAGCTCTCCAGAAGGAAATAGAAAATGTAGGGGAGCCACAACATGTAGAATACACTGGTGATGCGAAAAAGCACCATAGCATACCGTCGGTCTGGCCCATGACCTGCTTGGTTGCCGCCTTCGGCGGTTTCCATCTCTTGACTGGGAAAGCGTGCTCGACGCTCGCTGATCTCTCGATTGTGCTGCTGGCAGATGCGGAAGATGTGGAAGTAGGTGAAACAGACTACTAGGGCTGCAGGGGCATACAGCAGGCAAACAACAAAGCCAGTGAAGAGGGCAGATGTTGGCCAAGAGTGGGCGCACCATTCAAAGATATCCCCATGGTACCCCGGCTTACCCCAGCCAAAAAAAGAAGGGAGAAACACCATGCAAGAGTAGATCCATATGAGTATGATGCAGCATCGAAGACGGCAGGGGGTTACCAGTTGGTTGTAGGAGAGGGGTTTGGTAATAGCCAGATAGCGGTCCATGCTAATGCAAGCCAAACAAGCCATCGAAACACTCTTGAGCACAGAGATGACGTAGCTGAACACCTGACAGGTGATTGGCTCTTGGATGCCAGCTGGGTAATGGAGCAGCGAAAGGGTAGGAACCAGGCAACTTAGCCCCACCAACAGATCTGCATAGGCCATAGTCTGGATGAAGTAGCTGGTGGTGTAGTGGTGTAACAATGGGGCACAATGAAACACAAAGATCACAGTCAAATTCCCGGCGATGATGAGTACAGTCAGCAACACAATGACTGCGGTCTCTAAGACGCAAGCCTCCACAGCCTTATTCTGTGCCCAGCTTAGGGGGCAGGAGTGGTTTAGGGACACGCTAAATTGACTGCTAAGGCTGCCGTTCGCAGTGGGGACCGGTTCGATCAGCCCCGACCGGTTCATCGTCTCGGACCTTGTCCACTTGGGCAGGGTTCCGTTGTCCTAAATGCAGTGCAAAGTGATCCCGTCTCGGTGCCTTCTCAGTAATCTCTTCCAGCAGAACTCAATCTTCTGTCTTTTCCCCTTTACCTCGATCTTTCACATGGCTGGATCTCAATGAAATGAGCATTGGCAAAAATCAATACAGTCCATAAGGAGAAGAAAAAAAGGTGCCCTGCGCTCCTCTGAAATCAGTCATGCTTGGGAGCAGTTCGGTAATTGTCAGACAGGGATATTTCCTCCACAAACTAAGGCTGCTGGAAGCAGGAACAATCACAAAAGGGTTGCATGTCTGTGCTGAAGGACGGATGGCAAAATTGTCCAAAGCATTGCAAATGAAGTCAACCAATTCCTTAAGTTGTCCTCTTAAGGGTAAAATGAGCAGGATGGTTGGACAAGGAAATGAAGATCAAACGGTTTCCTGTGACCAGTAAAGACAATATAAGAAGGATTAAGCATATTATATGATGAATGTGACAAAACAAAAATATCAGGAAAGTTCTTGGGTCATACCTACTCCTGAGTTCGACAAAACTTGTATTTCAAGAAAATTCCAATCATATTAGTTTGTCACAGAACAATAACATGCATCCTGTTTTGCTTCTGGAATAGGCACCTCTTGGCCAATGAATCGACCCCCTTTCTATAGTCCGAATGAAAACACTCTAGACAAACACAGGACAGCATATGAGAGTTGCCAGAGCTATCACTGCACAGAGCGCTGCTCATAGCCTGCAGGAGTCTGAGCGAGGCAAAACGGAACTAATCAAAATTTCAAGATCAGGTTCTGGGGGGGGCCACAGCAAAGGCTTTGGTCTTCTTTGCTTCCAATCCAATTAGTTTTCATGAACTTTACCATGCATATATCGAATAAAAGCAGGGCATGGTAAAAAAAAAAAAAAAGGAGAGACCTGTGTTTTCCGAAAGAGTTATATAGCTGCTTACATGAAGATGTCTCCTTAGATAGCATCAGGAGGGCATGCACTGGGCATACTGTCTGCAATCCACTCAGTTGTTCTCAGTTTCCATCCACTGTTCCGTTCAAAGCTTTGCACATTACATGGCATGCCAGTATCTGCATCTGATTAGTTGCACATGCCCAGCCCTTTTCTTTCTGAGGTAGACCTGGTCATCTCTTCACCAACTTCCCTGCGACACATTCCGTAAGAAAGTCTCCTTTGAAATCCTCAGTCCTTTTTGTCAGCTCTCTGCGAAGTGCGAGGCAAAGCAGGTTGACAGCAGTTCCCGCCGAGCGTACGGAAAGCAAAATGCACTTTGAAATAATTGAAAATTGAGGACTGTAAAAAGGTGAGAACAGTAAGAATTTGAACAGATCTATTCCAAACCGTGCGGCAAAGCAGAAATGAGCCGAAGAAAAGAGAGCAGCCCCTCACTGCTGGTGCTCAGAGATGCTGAGTGGCTCACAGTTTCCTCTCCCCTTCGCAGTCTCACTCTCTCTTCCACTGTGCCTCTCGATCACATTCGCTCCCTCCCCTCTCACCATCTCTCCAACTCTCCTCCCTCCCCTTTTGACGGCACCTGAGGTCCTCTATCTCACACAACACCTCACAGCACACTGCTCTCTCTTTCCTTCTTTCCAATGTTCTCCCTCTTTTCTCATTATCCTCCTCTTCCTGCGCACCCTGAAGAGGTTTCCCCATTCAAAAATAATCACAGACTTCCATCTCTCCCTTTTTATCTCCAACAGCTCCCTGTTTTATTATCCCTCGTTCCCATTTTCCTTCCTGCCTCAAGTCACTTACACAGACCAGTGCCCAAGCGCAGCAATGCCTGCCCCTTGGTTACAGTTGCCAGGCATTTCAGTTAGCCAGGACCCTCCCTCACAGCACCTGACATGGTGCAACAAACAAATTAAGAGAGAGAAATTAAGGGGAGGGGGGAAGGATATCGTCGCCCGAGTCTTCTCTAACACAATCACAAATTCAGATCTTCAGCAGATTTACTGACAAGTTTGCTAGACATAATTACAACAAGAGGAGCTCATAAAATACAAAGGGATTACGAGAATGACAGCCAATGTTTCCTGCACAGCTGCACTGCTGCTAAATGTTCAAGCCCCGTGGCAAAACAATTTCATATCCTAGCAGAGTTGTGAGCTTGCAGTTCTGAACTGAATGTGATGACAAAAAAAAAAAAATCGTGGCTGAAAAAAGAAAATAAATAGACAAAACTTACGCAACTTTGTCCTTACAGACTGCACTCAATGAGGTCTATAACTCCCAGAAAAAGCAATCCTTTAGCATCCCTGTTCATCTCAACGGGATTTATGGAAGAAGAAACAGGGTTCCATGTTCATTAAACCTAAATTACCAAATGGCTGCCTTTAATTTAGGTTTTGATTCAGAAAATATTGCAGAAGTTTTGCGCAAATTTGTAACGTCGATAATAAAGCATTGCAAAATGACGGTGTTTTCATTACCGATGTTATGCGACTAAAGCTTCATTTTTCCGTCTCACAAGTTATTCCAAAAATCATAGCAACGGATGTTAGTAGGTTTACTTATATCGTCACCACACAAGACATTATTTTTAAATCGAAGCGATGAAAGCCCCTTATACTTGGGAGCGGCGACGTATAAGATGTTTCTGGGTGTTTCTCCCTGATATCTGCTTTGAGGACTTGATAAATTGTGGCATTTCTTTGTTGTTTAGAATCCAGTATTTCCATAATTCTTTTGTCTTTTTTGAGTTTAATAAATAACCGTCTCGTCGCCAAACATACCGAGCCTTCTGTAAAGAATGATCATGTGAAGATTGACGCCAGGTAACCTATGAATCCAAAAACAAAAACGTTTCCATTGCAGTTTTGCTAAATATTCCTTTTTCGAATTGCCTGAAAAAACACCTCATGCGAGCGTAAAAACCTTTTTACGATATACGTGTGAAATTTACTTGTTTCCATTGGGTGCATTTTCAATTCGCAATTTCAATTAGCGCAATTTGAAGACTAATGGAAATGCAGCTAATACCAATTATGTAGTTAATGTTATGCCTGGTTCAGATTACACGATTTAAGCCCGATTTTGGCACGATCCGTTTGACGTAGGGTGTCGTGGGGATTCGTAAACGACAACGGGCGTTGGGACGCAAGATTCGATCGTATCATCTCGTATGGTGTGTCATAGTGGGCGACAACCCATGCCGCGTCTGCGATGCTTCACGACATCTTGACAAAAAGACTAGCATGTTTAATTTTTTAACGGCCGTCCAAGACGGTTCCGTCACATGTATGAGGTTGACCAATAGGAGCACAGAAGCTTTTCCATACACAACTTTCAAAAATTGCGAAACGAAAGAGAGACGATGGTGCTAACGTTAAAACTAAAAATATATAAGAAAACAACATTTTACCTCAAGTTCTCTTTGGTTCTCTTTCCATTGGTTGTTTACGTTCGTTTTCGGAAGTCACTCGCTACTAGTTTCGCCTTCTCGATGACATCACGCGCGCCGTTAAAGATGGCATGCGATGACTGGTCAGGAAAAAACGTGTAGTCTGACATGTGTCTTGTCCACGACACGACAAGATATTAGGAGTCAAAAAAATTTCGTAATCTGACACAGTGTCTATCGTAACAGACAAAAAAATTGTGTAATCTGAACCAGGCATTACAGATTCACAACTGAGCTTTGTTGTTTTATTCAACAAAAATAGTCCTGGTTATTATTTAACAAGATTTTAGGTCAAATTAAAATACAGAATTCTCCAGTAAACAATGGCACATGCCGGCAAAATTGATATATACGGTGATCCATTACTTGTGGAAGAAGATACTGCTGAACAAAAGCTTGAGGCCTGTATAAATGATTCATCACAAAGGAAGAAAAAAAGACTACAGAAAACAATGACCATAATCCTCTTCATTGGTTGGTGCCTGAGCTTTTGATCCAAGTGACTCTGACTGTACAGGGACAGGAAGGGCACTCTGGCTCTCATCACCACACTGGCTGAACAAGTACAGGTCAATATGACAGCTGGACTTGATTTGGCATAATTTCCAGCAATAGTAGTGAAATCAAACTGGACACTTTACATCATAATTTAATTTTCATAAATGCCCCTGGTCTTAGTGTCCACATTTAATAGTTGCTTTTCTTTCAGCTTTCTCTGAAAAGACTTTTTCACCCACATGGGTGGAGAATAACAATTTTCACCAATAATATAATTAGTTCACTTTTCCAGTGATGTTATTAATAACTAAAACAATCTTCAAATATTTTGTGTTAATTAAAAAATAGATTTAATAAAATGAAAATATTATATAAAAACTAAGACTTAATAACATAAATTGTGAATGTTTCCTTGGGAACTAACAGTAATAAAATATGTATAATTTTAACTTAAAAACAAAAAAAATGAAAAACCGTTTATACTAAAATAAAAATAAAGCTAAATAAGAATATAAAAACCGAAAACTAATAAAAATGACAAAAGCACAAAATTATATTAAAAAAAATCTAATTAAAATGAGAAAAAAAAGACAAATAAAAGCCAATTCAAAATATACACAATCCAAATAAAGTTTAAAAATAACCTTCCTGTTAACTGGAAAATGAAATAAACCTGCACATAAATAAAAATGTATATGCTTCGAACGCCGTTTCAAGTTGTTTTTAGACAAAAAAAAAAATTCTTTCTTTCAGACATAAAAATATCACCATAAACTTGACACAAAAAGTGCGCTTACGCCTTATAAATCACATCAGTCGCATTCAAAAGTTTTCATGTTTAAAATGTTGAGCAAACAACTTGCAGTCAGTCCGGAGGCATGCGTGTAGCAGTGATTCAAACCTTTGCACACATGACCAGAGGAGACGAGTGCATGAAGTGTGTCTCTCAGTAATGCAAACTGTCATTTCTGTGTCAGCAGTGAGCTGACCCCGGCGACACAGTCTGATAACACACGCTATGAAGGGGGCCTATCCCATCTACTCGTCCAACATTTACAGTGCCATAAAGCGAAGCATGTGTAAAAACAAACCCAAAATGCTTTTTCATTGGCGTTGCGAGAATGAAATGATGTTGTTTGAGGGTTATTGATTCTCAGGGAGGTATGATGAGGCGACTAATAGAAGCCTTATAGTCCAGAGTGAATGGAAGCTCAGTCACTTGATGTAGACCGCATTAAGATACATGTCGGGCTGTGCTGGGAACAGGGGTCTATTGTGAGGGAGGGGCAGCTGGTCGGAGGAAACTGGGATGGCATTGTGGGCAGGTCTCAAACATCTCATATACTGGGAAAATGGCAGCTCACTTACTGGTCCAAAGGCCAATCGTTGAGTACACTGTATAAAAATTGTAGTCTCATAGACTTGAATTGAACGAACAGGCCAAAATGGCACACAACCAACTTGAATACTGAGTGAAACTCTTGATCGTGTGGAGTCCTACTGAAATTCCTGGATTTTGAGATGAGCAAGGGTAAATGGTCCTTTATCTTTTTCAGAAGAAAAAAAATTGACCTCCCTGAGGTCTTTCATTCAGCATTAAGTCTGTGATATTTTTTTCAAACTAACACTGCCACAAAACCACCCGCACTCAACAAACAAAAACTATTCTTGGAATTCCAGAATATGCAAAAAATATTGTATTGAAATGATCCTCCATCAAAGATTTCATTACATGCTCCATAAAGACTGTAATCTACTTAAGGAGGCTTGTGAAGACTACATAATCAATCCCACGAGCCATTTGAAATAGAAGGTGGTACAACAGTCTTGTCGAAAAATTCATATTAATACGAAATGCTGGACCCAGCCCAGCGATTTGTCTAAATGGCTGAAAGGATCCTTCTTGGCACGAGAGAAGTCGGGATGTTTCATGCTCCGTTACAATCTTGTAATCAAACAATTTACTCCAGCCTAAGGATCAGTGTGCCTCAGCTGAGCACAATGACTTACCACCTCTTCAAATTGTAAGTGATTAAATAAGTCAAACATGTCATTTTACATTTCTTAAAAGTATCAAACACAACAAATCAATCTTGTAGACTGTAGAATCATTAAGAAAAGTGCATATTTGCCTACTTTTAGGGAAGAGCATGAACAGTGGTGGGCTGTCAGAATCACTGACTTGCACTTTAATATATTTTTCCCATGAATGAGTATTAAATTATTCCCAATAGTTCATTCAGTTAATTTCATAGCTTTTCTCTTGGCTGCGCTACTTCCAGTAGTGTGTTTTTATGTTAGAGCTTGTATCCAATCATATTTCAGCCATCATGCGTTGCCAGGGTCAAATAAATCTGCCTGGAGGCCTTCAGAATCGACAGAGCTAGCGCCTGTAGCTTAAAATCAATGGCAATGAAACCATTTATTTAACCAATCAGATAATCAATCAGATTTAATCAGCCAATCAGATTTCGCTTTGACTGCAGAGCGGGGCCACCTTTACGACAGTAATTGAAGTCTTCTTGAGGAAAGAAATAAGGATGGATTTTGTGTAAAAAATAGTGTCTTTTTCTTATAAATTTATGATCGAAACTTCATACTACTGTAACGTCTGAAAAGGGACTATTGTAACCCTTGAACGACAAGATAAGGGAGACTCGTTTCTGAATTTATAATAGGATTTGGAACGCAAGAACCACTGTACAAACGCACCAGCCGAACTCACGCGCTCGTTTCTCTTTTCCGAATTCACCGCATTATCCAATAACTGCCGGTGCAAAATAAAAATAACAATTATAGAGAGTCTTTGTGCTGAAACACTATTAAAAGTTATTAATTCAGGTAGGACAGAAGGCCTAGGTGTGAAATGCACGGCCCGCCACTAAGTATGAATATTTCTTTCCAATAATGTCATCAAAAAGTTTATTTTCTTGTCTGTAAATAAACAAAATTGTCAGATTAAACTTTTTTTTAAAGCCCTGACTCGAATAGCACCTTTGGAGGATCCCTCATGCATCAGAGAAGTAAAGGTTGTGGAAATGTCAGTTTCACGCTCTTGGAAACACCACACGGGTTGCATTTTCATTGATCCACAGCAAGGACAATGCACAATCAAGACACTGTATGGCCAGACACCAGTACAGACAGGTTAGAAAGAAGATCATGTTTTTGATGAGAAAAAAAGCATTAGACAAGATAGACGAATCTGAATGATGTGAAACACCAAGTACTGAACTCCAATCTCCCTCAAATGGTTAAAAAAAGTGACATTTGCAATTAAACATTTCACAATCACATATATCAGTATTTGCTGGGGAAAGCCAACCAAAAGTAGACAGAAGTAGAAACCACAACAATTATATCGACATGACCTGCAGTGAAGAATACATCAAATTAAATTATACTCTCCATAACACCCAAATCAGTACAGTGTATGGTTAAAGGCCAGACTGGAACAGCTGCGGGAGAAACTGTAGGATTTACGCTACATGGCAAAATCTTTCCACTCGCTCTTCCTTTTCTGTTTTCTCATTCATTCTTTGACTTCACCCACACACCATTCGACACTCTCTTGCAGCGCTGAGGTATTTTATGGCGCCCGTTCATCATCATTCTTGTTGCCTGGCATTGATTACTGCGCTGTATTTCAGGAGTTGCTCCTAAAGCAATGATGATGAGCTAGCACATAAAGAAAAACCCAAGTTAACCCAAAAATATCTCCACCAGCATACAAAGGAGCATTTTGCTCACTATAATGTTGTTGTTGATGCAGTATTAAAATAAAACTCGACGCCATGGGGGGTTTATATGAAGAGTTGCATGCGAAAAGCCATGGTGAGCGGTGGGGGTTATGGCTGGGGGGTGGGGGTGGTCGTCTACCACTGACCAAACAGTAAATTGATTGTGGCAGGTCAGAATGAGGTCATGCAGGGATGTTCTGGAGTATTCTCACCTCCAGCTGACCTCCGGTCACCGTCATTACACTGCTCGAAAGTCATTTTGTCTTTTGACATTAATTTTAGTCAATTTGGAAACAAATCCCAGGAAATCAGAGGCTTGAAAGTAGAATTGCTATACTTTGCTCTTATCAGAAAATAACCTGAAGGAGTGTTTTTTTTGCTTGCTGATGAATTTACTATCTATCTATCTATCTATCTATCTATCTATCTATCTATCTATCTATCTATCTATCTATCTATCTATCTATCTATCCATCCATCCATCCACACACCCATCCATCCATCCACCCATCCATCCATCCACCCATACATCCACCCATCCAGCCACCCATCCATCCACCCATCCATCCATCCACCCATCCATCCACCCACCCATCCATCCACCCATCCATCCATCCATCCAACAATCCACCCATCAATCCATCCACCCATCCATCCACCCATCAATCCAGCCACCCATCCACCCATCCATCCATCCAACAATCCACCCATCCATCCATCCATCCATCCACCCATCCATCCATCCAACAATCCACCCATCAATCCATCCACCCATCCATCCACCCATCAATCCACCCACCCATCCACCCACCCATCCATCCATCCATCCATCCATCCATCCATCCATCCATCCATCCACCCATCCATCCAACAATCCACCCATCAATCCATCCACCCATCCATCCACCCATCAATCCAGCCACCCATCCATCCACCCATCCATCCATCCAACAATCCACCCATCCATCCAACAATCCACCCATCAATCCATCCACCCATCCACCCATCAATCCATCCACCTATCCAGCCACCCATCCACCCACCCATCCATCCACCCATCCATCCACCCATCCACCCATCCATCCATCCAACAATCCACCCATCCATCCACCCATCCATCCATCCATCCATCCACCCATCCATCCAACAATCCACCCATCAATCCATCCACCCATCCATCCACCCATCAATCCACCCACCCATCCACCCACCCATCCACCCATCCATCCAACAATCCACCCATCAATCCATCCACCCATCAATCCACCCACCCATCCACCCACCCATCCATCCACCCATCCATCCATCCATCCATCCATCCACCCATCCATCCAACAATCCACCCATCAATCCATCCACCCATCCATCCACCCATCAATCCAGCCACCCATCCATCCACCCATCCATCCATCCAACAATCCACCCATCCACCCACCCATCCATCCACCCATCCATCCAACAATCCCCCCATCAATCCATCCACCCATCCAGCCACCCATCCACCCACCCATCCATCCACCCATCCATCCAACAAACCACCCATCCATCCACCCATCCATCCAACAATCCACCCATCAATCCATCCACCCACCCATCCGTCCATCCATCCATCCATCCATTAATTCATCCACCCATCCATCCATCCATCCATCCATCCAATCTCTTCGCTCAAAGTAAAATGTAAATATATGATGTGCATTGTGATTCAGTGTACATTTATAAAAGTTGCGATAGTCTTTTCTTCCGTATTGTGTCGTATATCCGGCTTCTCAAACAAGAAAAAAAATTTAGACCTTGATATTACATTTCATGGTGACTTTATTTTACTAATCTTCATTATATAAATAACTAAAAAATAAACTAGCAAATAAACAAAAGTGGAAGCATCTGAGCTGAGCTGGATTACTGAAAACATTTCTTGCTAAAATAGCAGCTAAAACCACAATCCAACTCTAATCCACATTTTGGACTGAGTCAACAGTTGTTGGTTGAGTGTGAGAACGTTCCAGACACTGACCATGCTTGGCATGAGAACCAGTCTGACCACAAGAACAACATGAAAGAAATAGCTTACAAAATCTGTCGCTTGCAAAAAAAGCAGTCTTTTCCCACATAATCAGTTGTCTTAGATCTGTAGTCGTGCTGGAATCACTAGAATTTGCTGTGACATAGCTTTTGGAAAAGGCAATTAGATGCGCTCTCAGCACTGCTAAACATTCGACTAGCCCCGTTTCCATGAGTTCACAGGGTTAAAAGAACATCTGAGCGAAGCATCAATATGGGTAGAAAATATGTTTTGTAAATAAACAGCCTGCTATACTACAAAGGCTCATCACGCTGACAAAACGGAAACTAGCAAGTAAAGATCATCAATTTTACGCTTGAAAACGCAGTTCTTCAGACTTGCTGCCTTTCCTTGCCGAAAGCACTTTGAAACACCAAACCAGGTCCAAAGCAATTTTCAATTTCACTTCAAAACCAACCAATGTGTACAACCTCCCATGGTACACTTTTGCTGTTGAGTGTTAGCTAAATTTACTAAAATTGCAATGTTAAAAAAATAAAAAGACCCTAAATGTGGATTTGCGACTGCATTGTTGAGGCTTTTCGAAAACAAAAAAACAGCTGTAAATGGTTTTCCACTCTTACCTTGGTGATGAGGATGCGGTATTGCTCTAGCAAAGCCTGATCGTTGTGGCAGCCAGACAGGAGCTGCCATACTTCAGCTCGTAAGGCCTCTGGGATCCCAGGCTTCACCAGAGCAGACAGACCCTTCGGTCGCACCAACAGGTTTCCTTGCCTGACAGGTGGAAGACAAACGGAGTTCGTTTTCTGCAGTTGTGTTCAATATGGACTGTGCACTCCAAATCTGGCCATACTACAAAGTTAAATGTTTTAACTCAAGCCAGGTCTCACCATCTCTTGAGGATCCCAGCCCAGGATTCCAGAATCATCTCGGGACAGTCCTTTGATACGTCTCCTGTCCCACTATAGATCTCACTGTCGCTATCTGTACAGCGAGACAAAAGACAAATGTTTGTTACCGTTTTGTTTTGCCAATAAATACGAGAAATATAACAATAAGAAAAAAATAACACCACAAAATTACTTGTATGTAGCGGTAAACTGATGCCTGAAGTTAATGAACTCAACCTATACCAATATGAGATAAATAAACATAATATTGCAAAACCATAAGTGAACTTGCACATTTACTAGTACGTAACTTTTGTTCAAGTAATGATAGACAGTAAACTAAAGCATGGATAATTCACAATACTCTTACAATAGTGTGTTTTTGTGTTAACATCCAGTGTTTGTTTTTGTTGGATGATAAGTTTAAATGATAAAATACATGGGTTCATTTTGGACTTCATCATCAACTTAAATATTTCCAACCGACTAAAATCTGAAGGTAGTTACTAAACATTAATAAAAGGAAATGTTTTCAAAACACAAAAACTATGACTAAAAGATGTGTCATTTTCACGATATTTTGGGAAAATTTTGCAAACGAAAATGATCCATTCATTGACAATAGTATAGTGATGTATGAAACACCACTCACACACAAGTCACTTTGAAACCAAGCAGCTTTCTGTTTGTTAACAAGAATTTACGTGACCATATGATCCATTATGAACAATTTATGTGGGGATATTCAAATTAATTAACCAATCAATAATACCCTTGATCGGCACTACCAAACGTGGATGTTTTTCCACAAAAAAACTAACATTGTTATAATGTTTTGATTGATACTGTGAATCTTTGATGCAATCTACGTATATATTGTGAATAGCGCTATGGACTTGACTTGACTCGTGACTTGACACTCGTGACTTGAGACGTGACTTGTGACGTGACTTGTGACGTGACTACAAAATCAGCTTGGGAAAAATGTTCATCGTAATGAAATTCACAAAATTCTACATCACATGGATTCCAATAGAAATGACTGGATTTCGCCATGGGGGAATGTTTCTACACCTTTAATTTTTTTTTTTTAAATGATTTCATCACTTATGGCCAGATTCTGCCGCCACACTTTGAGAGACACTTAAATGTAACCAATCATTATTAAGAACTAAAAGCTCAGGTATACTTCATTTTCCATCTTGTGCACAGTTAAATGTGCAAGCCTTTCAGCGTTCATAAAGTGCACACTAGTAGATCTTTCTTTTCAAGCTGTAAAATCAGTCCCGACGGTTTTGTACGGATTAAAAAGGCTGCATCCAAAATCGCATACTGTATATGTATGAATCAAGAAGTAAAATAAGTTTTGAATAAGAAAGTTATTTTTTAATAAGTAATTACTTTGTGACAGTTAAAAAAAGGTATGTTCTACAGTAAGAATATAATTTTTACATGTTGTCATCATCATATGACCTACCAGCATCAATTGCGTTGCTTCACTTCCATTCACAAATCTCCTCATGGGATAGTTAAGTGCCCATCGTATGCGCATTTCAGAATATCAGTGGAAGTAGCAAGTCATCCGTACACTGTGAATTAGGACCTACTAATCTTTTCACATTTGGTTTCATATATTAGGGAAGAATGCGATTTCAGATGCAGCCTAAAACTACATCACGCAGGCGGTCCACGTGCCATAGCGAAACGAGGACTAGGCTGAGAGTTTGGTGAGAGTCTACACCATAGGTCTCAAGGTACAAGATATGTATGTTGTAGGCAAAGATCACTCTTCAACTCATTGCTTGGCATCACTTCGAATGACAACATTCGGATATGTGATGCTGCACGACTTACAAATTACACAATCGTCCTTGCAGAATCCAGACCAGAAGTTGAGTTATACGCCATACACACACCTGCATTAGTCAGGGCCTTGGAGTGCCAAGATTACCGTCACGCCTTGAGGTGATAAAGAAAATGTCTCGGACTTAATGTCTGCAAAGGTCATTAAGAGCCGACCAGCAGACTCTCTGCCCATATCTCAAGGTCCGCGTCTGCAAAATGGCCGCCCATAAAGATGTTTGTAGAGGAAATGAATGGCACTGAATCTGGTGGTGACAACTATGTAAGACCAAAAACACTGGGAGTGCTGTGATTAAACACATGGTAATTATGGCAAGAAGAAGTGGGTTTTAATATAAAGATCTTCGAATACAAAAAAAAAAAAAAACGTTTTAGTGCTGAAAGCAGAAATGAATTTATGGGTCACCGGAATAAAGGACTCGCAAGGCACTGCTTTTTGAGCCCATTTACAATGTTCACGACCTCCAGCAAGAGCCTCAAATGCTGTACGTTTTACAATCCCCGATGTGAGGTCTGGAACACAGTGGTTTCTTTTGAAATGCTTTTAAAGGGCTTCTTTTTACATTTACTGCACAAGTACCTTGGCAACGTTGCAAGAAGTGAGAGAGATAGAGATAGGGAGAGAGTGAGAAAGAGAGAGAGAGCGAAAGGGAGAGAAAGACAGATCAGCCTTGAGCAGAGCCTCCGTCGCAAGGTGACATGGCGGTCCGGAAGCAGATGTAGGCGGATGAATCTACTTTTCCATCTGGCTCCCCAATAGAGCTCAAATGTTAGAGAAAAATGGCGAGAACGAACACTTACAAAGAAAACAAAGACTTTCTTGTACAGACCAGAATAAACTGCACAAATTAATAGATGAATAAAAATAAATCTTTCATTCAATTCACAAAAGAAGAGAAGCTACGCGAAATAAGTTGCGATTGGTTAAATGCAACCAATTGGTTAAAAGCACTGGCACATATTGATTGGTCAAATCGCCATTAATATACATTTATGTATGTTTATATATATATATATATGAAGAGTTCAGATGCAAAAGCCTCTAAGTGCCATTTGAAATTTTCTTCTAGAATGATCATTTTTATCAAGCTTGTATGTTTAAGTTCAGTGATTTCACTTAAATGGCAATGATAATTACCTATTAATTGTTATTTAAGTGAAATTACTGAACTTAAATATACAAGTTTGATAAAAATCATCATTAAAGAAGAACATTTCAAATGGCATTTAGAGGCTTTTGCATCTGAACTCTTCATATATATAACTGTTTAAGACATATGTGCTGTTGTATTGGATCTCTGGTCTTTTTTTGTTGTTCATATTCATACATGTTTCAAATGATTTGAGTTGCAAGAGTTCAATTAGTTCTACATTCTTCATGTTATCAAATATGAGATCTGCCCATGTGAAAAAAGTATTTGCTTAGCCTATGGAAATCTATCCGTAACAAGACATATTCGCATTTGACTTCAGCTCTGTTTTGCCAACATATGATGTCCCTGTATTTCCAGAAATCTAAAATACAAACAATCTCCAAATCTGGCAACCTTCAACTTTAATAATATTAGCTATGTAAACAGTCTTGCATTCTTCTCAGCTCCAATTATACTATGCAAAACGTTCTAGAAATATTCAGACAGCATTTATCCCATAATGAATTTAAAATATGCAACTATCACGCTGTTCACGGACATTAGGTAGTAAATAGTGCAGAACAGCCCTATAAGTGATATTTAAAATGCTACTCAAACCCATGTAATCATTATTCCATGTTGTGTGAAAAGACCACTTGAGCAGAACACAAGACAACAGAAGAAAAAAGAAAACGCGGCGGCCAGTTCCAGGTGGTCAGATGACACACAGAGACCGAGAGCCAATAGCACTTAACCAAATTGGAATCCATTCTTCTGAAATGGGCGCTGATAACCACTTGAAAGACGCCAGGGTTTCACATCTCCGGCTTGTGGCACGCTGTCAAAAACATAGGCCATCTCCGCTTGGCGAAAAAGACAAACGGCTGATACACTTTACCTCGAGCTACGGGCCGAGACTAAATTAAAGCTGGCGATGGATTCATGCTGCCAAACCCCAGGCAGGAAAAAGTAAGGGACGCGAATGTTGATCATGTTAAAATTTGGTGGGGGCAAAATCTGGACGGATGATCTCATTCACTTAATGTGTAAGCATTGACATATAAAAAATAAAAAAAAAATAGCAAAACAAATGGACCTGCTAAAGCTTTGCTGCCAAGGCAATCGTCCGCACGTACACACATAAGTTTGCTCCCTCTCACTCTGAACAGCCATCTGAATAAGTTTAGAGTTGGTCATTTTTCCTGTATTTGTGAGACTGGATGGGGGTGAGTTTGACAAATCTGTAAACTCACTGAGAAACAGAATTTTCCTTGAGCTTTTGACATCTAAGATTATAAGAATAATATTATAAGAATACCCTGTAAGTTTCAGAACTGAAATCATCCTTGTTAGTCCAATAAAAGCTTTTATTGACACCAGCCTCAGCAAACGACTCGTTTTTCAAAGTGGGGAACTATGACGTCAAAGAGGATAAGGATGGTTTAGCCCCGCCCACTGATTTGCACATTACACGCATAGCTAAATAACATTGGCCTAACGCTACCTTGTGATGACAAACCGGATTGAGCTACCGAGCAATACACAATATTGTGCAGCGCCTGTTTGTGGAAGAAGACTGTCGTTGCATAAGCGTCCTCTGGATTCCAGCTGATGAGGTAAAACATCGTCCGTTTGTTCGCTTCATTTCACTGAGGATTGTCTTGTAAATAAAACTGGATTTGCAGACCGATAAAGATTAAAGAACGGTGCTGTGCTGTCTATATTTAATCTGACAGGAATTGTGCTCTGGGTCGAACATGTATGGGCGAATCATTTCGGTTGCCATTTTACAACATTGGACGTTTCCAGAACAATTTCCCCCAAGTGCATTGACGAGTGAGTTGAAACTCATTATAATATGCAAAACTGTTATCCACTCACAGGAGTGGGCGTTTACTTCCAAGTCTTCAGTGCGAGACGCCCATAAAAAGCGAGCGTTTTTGAGCTAGGCTCAAAACTAGGGTAGAAAATAGCCTATTACTTATTCATTTTGATGTTTTTGAATTCAAAAACCAAGCGAAGGTCATAAGTTGACCTCAGACAACAATATAATAAAATTTAAAAACCCAGTTCACGACCCCTTTAAGGTATCAAGGTACAATCACTTTTCGATCCAATCGTATTAAAAAGTATAATAATTCTGTAAAAAACGAAGAAATGTCCATTTTGATTTCATGGCGACTTTAAAGTCAGAGATAGCGTGGAAAATGGTCCAATGAATTTAAAAGACTAACATCGTAAGTGGACTTCAGCAGACTACAAAAGTGTAGGGTTCCTTTAAAGGAGTTCACCTTAAAATGGAGGCCTCAAAATGGCAACAAACATAAAACACAGAAAAGCACTCTGATAAACTAGGCGGTGACATACCTTCCTCTGGTTCCTCTTCCTCCGTGGAAGACTGCAGGAGGCTACGACTTCCAGTCGCACATTCTGTGTGTTTCTGCAGGCTGACCACTTCATAAATGGCATCTCCCTGGCTGCCCTTCACAGTGCCCTACAAACATAGAGAGCAAAAACATATATATTAATATGTGTGTGTGCATTTATATACATAGTTATATAAAGAAATACAAACTTTATGAATGTAATATGTCAGATATTAATATAGATATACAAGAGCGTTACTATATTCACAATAAATTATTGAAATGATAGTGTAAATATTATAAAGTAGGAATTTTCATTTATAGATGAACTGTTCCTTTAAGAGGCAAGCGCTCAGCAAAAGCGTAGCATTCAAAGTTAGCTTCACCTTCGCTACTGCTTCAGGGGAAACGACAAATACATAATTACACACAATTAAAACAAGTGGCGATAGAGAAAGAGGTTTGCAGAGATTACACCCTTACTACTCCGCTTCAAGTAACTCTTACAAACATTTCTATTGACACTGCTTCCCTCGCACCATGTGGCTCTTATGTAAACCAACGTTTCCAGTACTACAGGCGAAGAATGATGTTTACAGCAAGAATAATTATACGCTAATTCCTCGCACCTAATGAGCAGCGTAAACAAATACGGAATAATAAAATAACGTGGGGAATGGGCTGGGTCTATCGCTAACGCCATAATATTATCTTTTAATTAGCTTTTAACTACAGCCCAGGCATTCTTTCTCTCTGCGATAAGATAGCTACGGAGGCAATCAGGCAGAGATGCAGGCTGCAAGCTCTAATTACTTGAGCATGATAATGAGCGCCAGGCCTCTTATTAAGCTACGAATTATACAAAGCCTGCATTTGCCGCTTCACAGCTTCCAGGAGTTACTGCCCCTATTCACCCTTCACAAAATCTCACTTCATTCCTCAAGGTTTGTTCTCCATCTGCGCAGCCACTATATCGCAGTCTAGAACGGATCATAGGCGGTTTACAGGCTTCATGAGAAATGGGTGAATCTTAAATCCAGCCGAGATTGTTTCCAGGTCATATTTCAACCCCTAAAAATTAGATATTTTATTTTAAAACCCTGATAACTAAAAGACTTTTGGCACCATCACAATATTTTCATAACAATTAAAGGTGATATATATATATATATATATATATATATATATGTGTGTGTGTGTGTGTATACTCTATATATATATATATATATATATTTATATTTATATATATATATATATATATTTATATTTATATATATATATATATATATATATAATAAAATAATAATAAATATATTAAGGAACCGGTTTCAGAGCAAGTTTTTTTTTATAATAAAATTATTTAAATGATACACCTTCAAATCACCAATTACAAATAAAAGTATTATTACCTTTAATTGTTAAAAAATTATTATAATAATATATATATATATATATATATATATAAATGATTTACTTTATCAATTATTATCACCTTCAATTGTAATTATACAATTAAAAAACTACTAATTACTTAATTTAAAAAAATAATAGAAAAAAAAAAACATTATTTATTTATTTATTTATTCATTTATTAAATTTTTTTTTGTTTTTGTTTTTTGGGGGGGGGGGGGGGTATTTATTTATTTTATTTCTTGCTTTCATTTTTACCAATTATTTAATTGACGTTATCACCTTTAATTGTAATGACAATAATGAAATAAACTAATTTTACCCCAAAATTCATCAAAATATTTCTGTGTAAAGCACTTGAGTTTAGGGTTCAGCATCTATGAATAACATGTAAATGTTTTTGTGTGAATGCGTGTGTGGTTTTGGAGTGTACCTGTTTGAGTTTGAGGTAAAACGTTTCAGAGAAGGCCTTCCTGCTGAAATACCAGAACCTCTCATTAGCCGGATAGACCCGCACTAGCGCCTCCATAAGGAACCGAACAGGTTCTACAACCTCAGTCACCACCAGGTCCACTGCCACAGTCATGTAAACCTGCTTATCTGGAGAGGGGGGAAGTTCACAGTTAAAGACAAAACTGACTCGATGTACGCAGGGAAAATATTAACCAGTAATATCACAAACCCACTTTTCATCATCCAATCAAATTCAAACAGATCACCCACACTATTTCCCCATTGCATAATTCTTTTCATGGAAGTGTAAATGTTTCAGTCACGTAACGTTTCATCTGAAACAAAGAGTCGAATCAGACATACAGCAAAAAAAAGTAACATTTCTAAAACTCAGGTTATACATCTCCAGGCGTTCTGGGAACTGCCAATTCTCTCTCAGGTGAGCCCTATAATTACAAAACAAACCAGACCACTGATAGAAACAAACCACAAATCAGTGTAAACCAGCCTGTTTCAGACTAAGGGACTTTTATTATTTCAATTAACAGGAAACAAGAACGACAATAGCTACAGATTTATGAGGGAATCGCTGAAAATAGATTCCAATTACGATAGAGTCAGGTCAGAAAAGGTGCTGGTGAGAAAGATGGGAAGGTAAATAATAGAAGATCTGTGGTGGGTCTCCATTGACACTTACAAACGCACACAAAACCACAATGAGGTCTGAGGAACGTTTTACTGAGAGTGTAATAAAGTGTAGACTTGAAATGAAAAACTTGTTTTTAAAACTGAGGTGGCAATCTGAATCAACCAGACTGGAATTTAATTTCTGAGTAAATTCCATATAATTTCACTACAGAACATTAAAGCTGCAGTTCCACTGCTTCCAGTTTGGCCTCATACCAAATCAACTATATATACAGTATACTATGATGAGGATTACAAAAAATATTCCAAAATATTTACTGGCGGCACAAGGTATTACGCAGTAATTCTAATCATCCTGCACATAATCTCTTCTCCCAACTTCCATCAGGGAGACGTTTGCAGAGCATTCCAAAGTGCACATCACGTTTCAGGGATAGTTTTTACCCTCAGGTAATAAGGCTACTGAATGATAGTACAACAGGAAAGAGGGTTGTGGTTTGAGCTTAGTTACTTTATTTATTGTGCTTGGGATGGTTTTTAATGTTATTTTAATTGTAATGTATTGATTGGTGCTGAGAGAGTGCCAAGGCACATTGTATTTCATTGCTGTGCTGACTAATATGCATATGACAATAAACTTGAACTGTTAACTGTTAAATAAATATTTATAAAATGTGACTTAAATTGTACAAAATCAAACATTAGCATTTATAAATTATCATTTTAAACCTTTTCAATTAAACAATATAAATCATATAAAATTAAAAGTTTGTCAATGAATAAAAAGAACCTTTATGTATACGTACATTTCATTTACTATAATTAAATTGTATATTGTATATTAATGAAATTATATATAATGTATGCTTAACACACAATATATTCTGTAATTTATTAGTAGTTGAGAAAATAATTATACAAAATTAAAATTATGTCAAATCAAACATACATATAGACACACAGACATACATTAATGACTGTGTGCATACATTTACAAATACAATTAAATGTTAACGATCTACATATTAGTAATAATGATCCATTAACAAAACCCTTTTTAGTCAACCTCTAGTTCAAGCCAAAAAGAGATGAAAATGAATTCATGGTAACACTTTACTTGAAGGGGTGTGCATAAGACTGACATGACACCTTCATAATCTTTATAATCATAAGTTTTATGCACGTTTATGACAACTGTCATTAAGTGTCATTTGCTCAGTTATGGCATTTTTAATGCAAATTTGACATTGTTTGAGATGGCTTTGTTATGACACCTTGACAAAAACCAATACATCATTACCTGTCATAACACAACACAACCCATCATAAACATGACATAGCAGATTAATGATCAAACTTACGAAACCACCATAGCTTTATTGGTTAACATTACATTAAAATGTCAGGTGGTTGGTTTTGACATTGACTGTCATGAAGCCATTATAACTTTTTAATGACAAATTCAATGTGTAAAACTGTAGTTGAGGTCAAGAAAAGTATTCATGACTCAGTTATAATGGCCTCATGACAGCCAATGTCAAAGCCAACCACATGACAGTTTAATGTAATTTTATGTCAAGTTGTCATGACAAAGACACTGACAGGTTATGATGTTATGGTTTATGTCAAGATGTCATAACAAAGACATCTTAATGCCATAATTGCATTCAAAATGTCATTATTGAGCAAAAGACACATGTCATATCATGGTTATGAAGGTTTCATCCCAGTCTTATGCACACCCCTTTAAGTAAAGTGTTACCATGAATTCAAACTATATTGCTGTCAGTGAGAAATGGCACACATTTTGTCCATGAAAAGCTGCTGGAACAGAAACTCAACATGCTCAAAGTGCTGAGAACTGTATGGCTTGCAAATAATGTGAGAAGAAAACAAAAGATAGCAGGAAAGAGTGTGAATTTCTGTGAAACCTGTAAACGTGGCCACAGCTTGATGTGCAATGAAAAGAACTAGACACACTTGAGAAGTGAACGAGTTTCACGCTTTCAAAGGATTGTGCATTAGCTTTCACCTTTCGGCGTGTCCTCGTTCAGAGGCTGGAAAGCCGGAGTGTTCGGATCCCAGGTGCCAGTGATCACATACGCCTTCCCATCGGCACTCTTGCCCATAGACTCCTTCAAACACAAGCACACAAAAATGATCAAGTTTTCTCTACTTCTATAATGACTAAAGATTTGTTAACCAAGTTTAACCAGTGGTAAATTTAAGATAGGACATGCATTTATCTAATAGGACAAGCGTTTATTCATTGAATGTGATTTCTAAAAGCCAGTTGAAGGAAATTCAAGATTTTTTTAATGGCTAATTAAATATCTATAAATCAAACACATGAGTCATTTGCAGTCTTTGCGAGTCAGAATTTCATTTAAACTCCACAAATATGGCATTCAATCAAATGAAAAACACCTGCTAAACTAAAGCTTTAAGACATCTTTTTAATATATATAAACGTTAAAAGGAAAAAGCAGATTTGACATTAATTGTATTAACAAATAAGATAAAAAAGGGGGGATTCATCATGATTATTTTTATCTATTGATTGCTCTAATATAGGCACTTTTGGGCACAGTATCAATTGATGACATTTGTCTAAACCATCCAGATGGCAACACGCTTCTTGATGAAAAGTATGAGATTAAGCCTTGTAGGATGTTTGATTCAGGAATCCCTGTGAACCCAATTACGCGTGATTGAACTGCTAATTGTTTTTAGTCTTGATGTGCAAATCGCCATTGCTTAACTTGCTCAAGGGCCTTTGTAAAATCATGTTTTTAATGAATAATAAAAACCCTATATTTCCATTAAGTGATTCTAAAATTGGCAACAGAAAGGTTAACATTTAATATTGAGCCTGAGGTCTGGCTCAATAAACTGGGGGAAAACTCCAGAAATGTGTCTCACCATGTCGACGAGGTGCATGTCGCTGTTACGGACTTTCTGACCAGGACTCAACAGCATCCCAAAGCACCTGGACAGAAAGTAAATGGGTTTGATTGTGAAGAAAAGTATTATTTATTACATAATATTTTGACATTGTGATTTGAAGCTTCTTTCATTAAGTAATACGCTATATGAAATTTGTGACGGTCTCATTTTCACAGCAAGTCTCAAAGTGAAGAGGGTTGTCTCTACTGTAACTAGAGCAACATCTAGTGGTTACACAATGAATCACACTTATATATTTCAACTTTATACATGTAACACAATATATACATACTGTCTGTCTGTCTGTCTATATATACACAAATACATATAGTACTATATATATATATATATAAGGTCATAATAAATTACTATATAAGAACAATACAGTATAAAGACGCTTCTGGTTTCCTTTTAACTCATTTCAATTTAGATATATTGTAAAAAAAAAAAAATTTAAGAAAATTATATATTTTTTATCATTTTATTGTCTCTATATAAATAGTCTCTGGTACACCCTAATCTGGCTTAATAAATTCCTTTGCTGTCTAAATAAATTATTTCTAAATAAATACATTAATTTGATAGTTTATTTATCTCTACGCCTAGAACAAGAATATGTCATACAGTCGGACGGGACATTAACTACAGGCTATTGCCAATTTATATTAAAAAAAAAAACCTTACATGTGTCCCACCACTTTTTTTGTAAATCATATGTCTTTTTTATTTTCTTTAAAGGCAAGGCCCTGGCAGTCATTATAAAGCAACATAAAAGGAAATGGCAAAACATCTGAATTTCTGAATCCCATAACCCACCTCTCTATTACCAGCTCCTGGTTGGACATCTGCTGGACGGTAACACACACTTTTTTATGTACACCCTGCCGCAGCTTGAAGTAATATTTATCTCTGTCTTTGGGAACTGGACTGCAAGATATAGAGCAAGAGAGAGGGAAAGCAAAAGTAAGAGAGAGAAGTTTACACAATACGAATAGCAACAGTAAAAAAAAAAAAACACACACAACGAGTAAGACGTAGGCAGAACTAAGTAATGACAGACCTGAAGTTTCCTTTGCCGTCATCTTCTCTCACTTCCAGAGAAACGGTGAAGGTGAAGACGTCACTATCGGGGGAAAGTGGCAACACCGTGTCCCGCATGTCTGTGGCGGCAGCTTTTGAAGATCGCTTGAAGGCCGTTAAAAAGCTATAGAGGATGCGACTAACCTAAATAAGGAAAGGAGGTTGAGCTTAGTTGATTTCTACATTTCAAGACTGACTCTTTGAACATGAAACATTACTGAACTCACAGCCTCTTTGATGTGGCAGGAGAAGACGTGGATTTGGAAGTCCTCTGAGCTGCGGTAGCTCTCGGTGAAGCAAAAGCAGTCGCTCTCGTCAGATCCCTCTTGTCCTCGTGCGCAGAACAACACCTTGTAGATGGGAAAAGATGCGATTTGTGTTCCTGAGGCCTGGTCGACGATCCTAGAGTGATTAAAAACATTTTGTTTTGTTCTGTCAGATCGTACAATACGACCCTGATAAGATCGCAAGAAACCCCAAAGCAGGATGCATCACTTAATCTGAAATCTTTTATGATATACATCAACTTTAGTCCTGACTGACAGATATCAATCAAAAAACAAAACCTTTCTGGAGTAAGCTAAATAGGTCAACGCACTTTTAATAGTGCCATTACTAACACTAAATAGGATATTTGCATTTAGATATAGTCAAAATAAGTAGTGAGGATATTTTAAAAGTAGTAGTAGTACAAGTGTAAAAATGTCACTAGAATTAGAGCAGCACTTTCCATGTGCATCATGTTTGCTTAGCTCACTTAAGAGTCATTTCTGAGGTTTATAGAGACAGTGAGATGCTTGATCTGAGGTTACACCAGTTCCTGAGAAAAACAGGGTGAGAAAACAGAAGTGCAACACCACGCTTATGAACCTGAAAGAAGGAGCTAAAAGCAGCTCAGGTGACAGCTCTTGACAGACCATGAAGATCATAAGAACTCAGAAACTAAAGAGAAGTCACATTTTACACTCCCAATGTTGAATGTGGTTCATCCTAGAGCAAGAAAGCTAAATGTGCCCGATCTAAAAAGCTTTTATGAAGCCCCAGGGGAAACACGTGCAAAAAAACAAATAAAAAACTGGTTGTGAGATGCATCTGATGTCATATATGTCCAGTGGAGTACAAAAGTCTAAGAAAACACTGAAAATCTGGGATTCAAACCTGGTAATGAAAGTAAAAGCTTAATAATATAGTATTAAAGTTTAAAACTTGAATCTGTGTTTTATTATATTTACATCCCTCTGTGTTTTTTTTGGTTCAAAAGTGTGCACATTTGGATAAAAGCTTATGGATTATCGTATGTTTAGTTTTTTTTACCAAAAATAGGACAATGTGAGCATTATGGAGCGCTAAACTCTCACATGTTAATTATGTTTAAGTCATACTTGAGGGCGCACTTGAAAAGCTAGATCAAGCTATTAGTCCATGAGCCAGGACCCCAAATTTGGTCCATCGGTATCATCTGGGGGGACAAAGTCTCATAGTGATTTTAATTTATATGTAATGGGGGGGGGGAAATAAGATTTTCACTAATCTGGGATTCAAAAAGTATGTTTAAATTAGAGCCAGACCGATATATCGGCCGATATTAGGAATTTTCCAAACTATCGGTATCGGCAGTTATACTGGCCGATAAATGAATATTTCAAAAATAAAATAAAAACAGACGAAACACGCTTGAGCCATGTCATGAGTGTTGGAGTTGTATAGCTTGTCCACTAGAGGGCACTCTACACCGTCCCTGTTGGAAACACATTCGTTGAGTTGGTCACGAGACATACATTGTTTAAATAACAATTAAAAGAACATCCCCATAAGTTCTCTTAACTCAAATAAGCATGACAAAATTTCACCGTTTTGCTGCTGTTAAATAAGCCGAGAGTGAAGCGGAATTAGCTAGTAATAGTTACGTTACGTTGTTGCAGTGTAGTTGACTGACTGTCCTTTTAACTTTTGACAATGTGACTGAAGAATTTCTTTAATAGCATGTGACAGTTATAGCAATGAGACATATCGTCTCTAATTGGCCTGTTATATTGAAAATGTATGTTTTACAATTTGCAATATGACATTATCCATTGCAAAATTATGGCTCATCATAGACTAGCTAACCACTAAGCCACTATCATCACTCTGTTCTGTTGTGACAATAAAATAAACAAGTTTCTTTTTAAAATGCATTATCATATTATATTATTTTATTTAACTCATAAATAACTACAAATAGCTAATGTTAGGGAAATGTTAATGTTTTGTTGTGCGTTTCTGAAATAAAAAAATATCGGCCGATATATCGGATTTTAAAACCAACAAATGTTTGTATCGGTATCGGCCTTCAAAATCCTTTATCGGTCGGGCTCTAGTTTAAATCTGACGGTGTCTGCAATGAAAATAAAGATTTAAATAGAAAACGAATGTTTCTTAAACAGTCGTCTCAGATTTGTGCGTTTTTGGCAAATGACTGACCGGACACAACCGTCTGGGCCGTTGGGCACATGGAGGGTGACGGGGATGGGGATGGGGCTCTCTGCCCGCAGGGTGGCCATGGCTTTCTGGGCCTCCGTCTCGTTACGAGGGGCTTTCACCCAGGTGCAGCCGAGATAGGACAGTTTACTAAACTGCACACTGTCTTCTTCCTCCTGTCCTGTCACACTCTCCAAAACAGCTGCTGATCCTTCTGTGAATACAGACAACAAAGTGTCAATTCAAGGTTGCAGAATGTCTTTTTTTCTTCTTTAAAATTGTTTTTATTTGTAAGATGTAATACAAAATCAAGTGGCAAATGTGTTTTATGGTAACTATTTCTTTAGATTCTTATGTCGACATCCTACTGCAATCCGCAAACAATAAACTTTTGCTTTTGTAAAAACCTGTTTTATCTAAAGGTCCATTGTCAAGAGTGACTGATGAGGAAGTGTGTGCAAGGTAGAGAGGAAGTGTGTTCAGAGTCCCCCCACAATTATAGCACTTGGCAACAGGAAGCAGATAACTAGACGGCTGGATTAGATGGCATCTGCTGAAACCCCAGTGTTTGCTCACAAATATCTCCTCAAATAGCTTTTCTACATCTACATAGGATTTCCTTCCATCTTAAACCTGCTTACCATCACTTTAAGATATTATAAATCAACACCACTTTGACTCATTTGCTGTCAAACGATTAAAATATTTAATTGCGATTAATCGCATTAATGTCATTGTTAACTCGCGATTAATCGCAATTAAATATTTTAATCGTTTGACAGCACTAGTATATACACACAAATGAGTCAAAATGGTGTTGATTTATAATATCTTAAAGTGATGGTAAGCAGGTTAATACGATTAATCGCATTAATGTCATTGTTAACTCGCGATTAATCGCAATTAATCGCATTTTTATCTATTCTAAATGTCTCTTGATTTCTTTTTGTCCCATTATTTTTTCTCATTTTAATGCTCTTATCAACATGGAAAAGTGGATCGGCATTGAAAAACAACATTGGCATATACTGTGTTCAAATTCACACTAAAATTCTAACTTGGAGCAAATAATCTCTCACACAATGTAACTGTCCATCAATAAAAGGGTGAAAGAAATACTGACAGGTCCTGATATTGACGAGGGGGCGGAGAATACGCATCAGCTGTGTGTGTGTGTGTGCTTTGGCGATCACCAAGCGGAATTTCAGACTGGATGTCCTGCGATGATGATAGCTCAGTTCACAACGACAAAACACACAGATCACTTTGGTCTTATCAATGGGACCATTTGGCAACTTTTTACCATTCAGAATCTTATTAGCATCCATTTCGGCGTCTAGCGCTCGTCATCCACTTAAAACGTAACGTTAACCAACTATTTGGCCGGCTCGCAAGCCCAAACGAGTGTGTTCGGACTTCGGAGTGCCTGTTGTTTTGTTTACGGTCTAGCTAGATCCGCTTGCGTTTTGGTTGACGATCCAACAAAACGTCCTCGCATTGCGCAAGCCATTAAAATGAATGGGTTTCATAGCGCAGCGTGCATGCCGCGTCCTGTTGCAAAAGCATGTGAAAGAAAACCACAAAGTTTGCTAGGTCAAAAAGACCGTTAATTGCGCGATAAAAAAATTGACGCCGTTAAAATGGGTTTGCGTTAACGCCATTAATAACGCGTTTAACTGACAGCCCTAGTATATACATATATAAAGATTTATAAATAAAAATTATTTATACAGAAATAAATAATATAAAATAAACTGTATTATTATATAACAAAAATAATTTGTGTGTGTGTGTGCATGCATGTAAACATATGTGTATACGCGTGTATGTATATGTGTATATATGGCAAATTAGCTGTGAAAATGAATACTATAATAATTATAACAATACAGAAAGTTCGTAATTTAGTTTGTTACTGCGTCCAGGATGTACCATTGGGGGCGGTGTCCAGAGTCGGGCTGGGCGGTCTGTTCTGAGAGCCGAGCGCTATGGGACTTTCTTTCTCTTCTGCGGCTTTTGCTCCGTCACTAACATCATCTAACACCTCCTCCATCGCCCGCTCCAACTGCTCACTTCCATTCCACGACATCTGAGTCAAAAAGATGGCAGAAGTAAAACATTCTAGATTATTCTCATTACTTCCTTCTTATTTACAGGATACAGTAAAACAAATGGGTAATGCATGCTTGGAAAGAGATACCTTGAGTCTGGGCCTCCCCTCTGAGCTGGAGGGGGAACCTCCAGCGGTGGGCGGCACAAGAACAAACTCCTCACTGGTGACGGTTGACACAGATTCAGTTGAGCCGCTCACTCTGCCCAGAGAGGAGCGGTCATCCATGATAGCCTGGGACAGTCCACCCACTCGGCCCGCTGCTACTGCAACCCTACCAACAAGACAGACTTGTTACACTGGGTACATGCTGGATTACATCATTAAGAGAAACTACCAGGCCAGGGCTTTTTAACATCCGTAACTTCATATATAGATTGATTAAATTGTGTTTTAATCAAGTATTATTATCATTATAGTCTGTCTATTACATTTATTATATAATATATTGTATTTATTATATAGTATTCCATAATATATTAGATATAAGCTAAGCATAATACATTAGATTCTAAGCTGACCATTTTATTTGCTTTATTAATAAATTACTAAAAGATTATAATATAAGATCTACTATAAGTTATTTATCAATTATGTAAATGTATTAAATACTAGTTCGCTAAGTCTTCAAATATTGTTTAGTTAAATAAAAAATGCATTAAAAAGCACAAATGAAAAGAAACACATTACAGGTAGGGAGCAGAACAAGTGACGGGTCTATACCCCTTTAAGACTTAGCCGAATGCACAGATCTATTTATTATTCAAAGTCTAAAAAACAAAATCATAATATTTGAATGATTGTGATAGCTTCGATTTTCCCATGACCGCAAGTGCCTTGATGATGACATAAGCAGAAAAGAAAAGTCCCTTCAGAAGTGGAAAAACGTATTATACTTTAAATGAAATTGTAAAAACATTTTTTTCTTAGAAAAGGGAACCGAAGTGCACAATAATACATGGGAAATTTGTTAAAAGGGCTCAATTATTCATGACATGACATTTCATGTCATCTTAGCTTCAAATACTAGTCATGCTAACACAGACAGGAGCTAAATAAATAAAAAGGCGGATCTAACAATCATTCAGTGCTAAAGCACCGGCTCTTTTGAAGAAGTAAGGCTGTGTCGTCTGAAAACGATATCAAACATCTAGCATATCGCACATGTTTTTGCTGATTCAACAAGCAAGCTCACATTTATCGAGGTATCATCTGTCAGAGCCTAAAGTAGCTCAGAGCAAAAACTCTCACCTAAACCACCAGTGATGTTCACAGCTCATTTTCACAACTCAGATCACACCTTATCACAGAAATGACACCAGGCATAACTGTCACATAACAGCAGTGATGAATATGATGATAAAGCAACTGCACCCAGTAACACTACAGTGGGTTGCTTGAGTTCAGGTCATGGGGTCACGCCACACCACAGTGGGTGAAAGGGTCTTCACATTCACACACAGGGCAGTCATGTGGCCATCATTCTCCGTCAATTACAGCCATTGAAATACACACAGGATAAAACCCAACGCTAACAGAAGGTCTCTGTGCGCCCTTCATTTTCATTATGTACTCAACGTAAATAGAGAACGCACTTAGGCATTCGCCAAATTGCTTCAGTTAGTCATTCAAATTGAATTACACAGCAGAAACTCCAAGAAAGACACAAAATCCAAGCAATTCCAAACTCATGGTCATTATTTTGGAATTAGCCAGTTATTCATCAGGCTCAGATTGTTTGGAGAGAGCATGAAGCATGAATTGCGTCCAGACCTTAAATTCATTGAACGTTTTTGGGATGTGCTGCGGGAGACTTTACAGAGTGCTGGACTCTTGCATTGTCAATACAACATCTTGAACAAAAATTGAGGCACCTCTTGATGGAAATAAGGCTATGTTTACACGGAAACGATCCTGAAGAGAAAACGCAAAAGTGGTGTTGCGTCATCACTTTTTATTCTGCGTTTAGACGAGCGTTTTTGGTGGGAAATCCGCGTGCATATAGTGACGCAAATGAATGTGAAATTCAATGTAGTATGCACTCCAGGCGGCTAGGTGGCGACATGAAGCACTGCCACACAACAACACCAAGTCCGCCCGCCTGCGTACAACCTTTTGCGTTTTTACCGTTTACACGGGAACGCGGCGGTGGAGTGTTTTTAAGATTTCCACTCTAGAGGGTGGTTTCACTTTTTTGCGTTTTTAAGCCCCCAAAACGCCTTCGCCGTGTAAACGAAAGGCACATCCTATAAAATATTTAAGTTTTCACCCGCGAGCGTTCTCGTGTAAACAGGGCCTAAATGTTGTGGTGTTATAGTGCTGGGCAGTATACCGGTTCATACCGAAATCCGGTGTATATTTTTGTTATGATATAATTTTTTAATATACCGCCATACCGATCTATTTAATTACACAAAGTTCCAAACGAACGTTACGCTGCGCGACACTGTTTCAGACGGACCTTTTACAATGTTGCACTTCTAAGCAGCGCCGGTGAGGCGAAGGTAAATCAAACAGCAGTGCTCTGGTTTTACGTTAGGTGGATGCTGCAGAACTATGGCGCAGTTTTTCCCGTTAAATGTCGAGAGCGCACTATTGTAGCGCGAAAGTAAATTAAAATAATGAGCTTAAAACGCGAATCTCTCCTCTTCCCCAGATAACAATCTTAGGTTATAAGAACGTTTCATAACATTCCTATTAAGTTATAAAAACGTTATTTCTGAAAGTTCTAGGAACTTTCAAAACGTCAAGTTTTTTTAGACGTTGTATTAACGTTCTTGCTTGGTCATAAGAATGTTATATGAACATTAAGAAATAACAATTTTAGGTTATACTGGATGCTATTCTATTCCACAATATTAACTAATAACAATAAAAAAAGACCATCCTAATAGTTTCACACCAAACACGAATAGAGCGTCAAATACGCATCTATCACGTCTAGTTAGACGCTTTAACATTTGCTCAAGTTCAAATTTTTCAACTTGCGCGGAAGACATTGGTGGCAAACGCGTCGCCCAATTCGCGTCATTCACAACGCCCGGCGCGTCATTCGCGTCTTTGCATTGACTTTGTATGTAATCTAGGGCTGCCAACTGATTCACGCAATTGAGCCAATTCTCACGCTTTCACGCCACACCCCCGATTTCTCATGCTAAAGTGTTAAGCCAGTCAGCAAAATACCTGAAAGATAAGTTTATCTATAAATCCACCAGTTGAGCCACTCGTGATCGACTAGTTTTACCGCAAATTAGTTAAAATATCCTCTAATCTAGTCTAGAGCGATCCTGCATATGAGACAGATGTTGAGCTCCTAACGGCGCGGACGCAAAACCAGGACTGGAGTCAAAGCCAATTCCTCTCTGTACTCTAAGCCAGTGTTTCCCAACCCTGTTCCTGGCGGCACACCAACAGTATTTTAAGTATTCTTTGTCTCCCTTATCAAACACACCTGATTCAACTCATGAGCTCATAATCTGATGGGTTTATGAGCTGATGAGTTGAATCAGGTGTGTTTGATTAGGGAGACAAAGAATACGCGCAGTGTTGGTGTGCCGCCAGGAACAGGGTTGGGAAACACTGTTCTAAGCGTTCTGTTATCACTCCAATTACCTCCACTACGGGTTTTCACAGGAAAAACTGCTCCGTGTTCACGTGAGCAAAGTGCACACGTTTCTCTAAAACACCCAGCACAAACAGAATGCCTATTCTTAAAGTTTTGTGCTGTTTTATGAAGGCAAAAAAAAGCAATATCATGGTTTCGTTTTTTAGTTCATTGGCAAAATACAACGCTAGAGACCTTCATGTTAGTTTATACATTTCACATCTCATATGTTCGGCAAAAGGCGAATTCGAACTCGGGTCCGAGCGCATCAATAACGTTAGCTCTTTCATGAACTACACGCTCTACGATCTACGCCACTGTAGCTGTTCCGTGACGGGCGTGTTTCTGTTATAAAGGAAAATATTTGCTATGCTCCATTTAGACCACAACCCCCCCAATTTTCACACAACTGACATCATTCATGTTCTTTAGCTGTGGTGATCGGTATGAAACACCACCCAGTTCTGTTAAACAGAGCCTACGCTACATCTCAGATGTTGAACTTGTGCAGTGGGTGCACTTCACTTAGTCTGGGCGTGCATGAGCTACACACACACACTGCAGGCCACAGCAGGAGAAACAGGCTCTAGAAACAATAGTTTATTATCCTTTATGCTTTCTCATGCCTATCATTAAATAACAAAAAACAGATACTGTATTAGAACAGGTTGCAAAAGACTGCGTTACTACAACACAAGATGCCACCCTCTACTCTGAACTACTGGGAAAGAGGCAAGTTTTTCCGGCTGTCCAACACAGTGTTTAAAGTTCAAAACGGTCTGATGTGCACTATGAGTTACTGGTCTCTCGGTCTGCGCTCTCCTTCAGGGCCAGCGATGATGTAATACAAGAAAATCTCCTTGATGACATCATTCAGCAGAAAAGGAAGAGAGGAGCGCATCGAGCAAACACAGGAACTATTGAATTAAGCAATAAGGTAAGACACTGTGTAGTACAAAGCAAGGGCTACTTTTTATTTTAGCATACATATGAGATTTTAATTAAGGAATTGTAGCCTAAACAATATGAACATTATATTTGATAATAATATTAACATTTTCAATATGAGAATGCAAGATTTATTTTTTTAAATAGGGATTGCCTTTTTTCTTTCTTTTTTTAACTGAAAATATAGCATTTTTTTTTTATAAAGCAGTCCTTATGAATTATTATAATAATATTACATAATATAATAAAGTATTATATATATATATATATATAAACAAATTTTATTTTTTATTTTTGTTCATTGTTTTTTTGTTAAAAACCCAGATTGTTTTGTCTCATCTAACTTTAATCTAAACTCAGTTTAGTGAAGTCTACTAAAGCAAGTAGAAAATGAAATGTAAAAATAAACTCTAATCAAACATCTATCTTGTTTTAATAATGCTTAAATGTTTTTATTTGAAAATAAGACAAAATTACAGATTTATGAAATATTTTTCAGTTTTAAAGGGATATTTTACCCAAAAAAAAAAAAACATTTGTCATCATTTACTCACCCTCAAATTTCTTCTGTTGAACACAAAATGTTGATGGGAAAAGTTGATGTATATATAAACAAACTTCATTGAACAAATTATATTTATTAGACACAATTTCATTATAGTCCCTGAAATGTTAATAAAAATTCTGAAATGATAACCAATAAGGTATTTACTTCTTTGTATTGGCTAATATTTAATATTTTATTGGTCTAGCTAATCTTAACCTAATATTTAGATCATCATCTAATAGTATCTTAAAATACTTAATAGTTATAAGTGTGTGTTTTAAGTATTATAGATATATTTGGCTAATATCAGCCATTTCTAAAAATAATTAATCGCACCGCTGGAATGCTGTATTGACCAATCAGCAGCCAGTGTCAATCACTATCATGCTTTGCTTGTTGTCACATTAACATATATATAGACTAATTACGAGACAGATTTTCCGTTATTCTTCTTGAGCTTTTGATGAGTGATGGCTTTTAGTGTTTAAAACACAGATGAAGAGTTCATGGCAAGCACTGGGTCTACACTGCTGTTAAACAAACTGACATATTTACATAACCATCCTGAACCCTTTCAAACATTAGCCACACACACTAGAAAACCTGAAATACTGATATAAAGTTCCTTTGCAATATGTAAATCAAAGTATTTTACAACATACTAGTTCCTTATAGTCATCTAAATGACTTGTTAAACAAGTTATGCGCCTATGTATGTGTGTGTGTGTGTGTGTGTGTGTGTCACACACAGTGTGTGTATATATATATATATATATGCTCACATATTAAATATATATTCAAGTTAAGGTAACACTACTAAACTCATAAATCAAATGCACATGCACAATGAAACAATGACATTTGTTTTAAGCAATCTAGTGTCAGTATAATATATGCAGTACAACAAAACAAAACCAGTTTTAGCCAGCTAACATATCCAGCTGTTTGGGACAGATAACAGATAACAGATAAAAAACGCGAAAATGACAGCAAACACTTTTAAAATATTAGCCAGCTGACAAAACAGAGATTCAAAATAACAGACAGGAAACGCCTTAAACAACATAACATTATCATTGTGATTAACAACCGTTTCGTTCTACAGTGTTTTTCATGCCACACACACAGACAAAACGCATCCTAACAGCCTAACTAAACTGAAGCTAACGTTAGTCATTTAGCCAGCTAGCCACTGCTAAACAACAATTAGCTCATTTTCTGCCACTTTAACTTTAAAACATTAGCCTAGGACCCTCAAAAGCTTTTAAACACGCTCACGCTGAATATAAATGAAACCCGAGAGCGTGTGGTGTGTCAACGAGGACGTTTTCTGTCATTTTTGTGTTTGTTGTGAGTTTCCTGAGAGGGCAAAAAAGCAACTTACTTGCTGTGAGTCTGTCAGCTGAGCGACGCGCGTGCACACGCAGAAACATCCGCAAACCTCATCAGAGCTCGCGCGCCGCATTCACATGGCGCAGGCGACGTCATCACAACCTCTAGCAAAAGCCACGCCCGCCTCTTCCAAATAGGTGAGTCAACAGCGAATCAGGCATAGAGCACCTGCTGTTCGATTATTACTAGTTTTAATAGCTATATAAAGGGAAAATTAGATTAAAGGGATAGTTCACTTTGGTATGTTTTAGCTTATACCTCGGAGGCATCCAAGATGTAGGTGTCTTTGTTTCCGCAGTAGTTTCAATTTTAAAATTTTTAGGTCAAACCGTTCGTGTCTATCAGTCATATAATGGAGGTCTATGGGGTCCACCATGTACAGAGAAGTCCTCTACAGAAAGAGCATGTATAGAGAAGTCCAAATTAAACATTATTTAATGACTTGTAAATGTAAGCACACATTGATGGCCTAAGACACAAAACGAGCGGTTTGTGTGAGAAAACGAACAGTATTTATATCGTTTTTGCATGCTCTTTGAGGTGGACCCTATAGACCTGCATTATATGACTGATAGACACGAACTGTTTGACCTAAAAATATCAAAATTGAAACTACTGCGGAAACAAAGACACCTACATCTTGGATGCCCTTGAGGTAAGCTAAAACATACCAAAAATTAATTTCAAAGTGAACTATCCCTTTAAGGTGTCATGTGATGTCAACATAATAAATTCTAACAAACACTTTTATGTCAACAAAAAATACAAAATATAACAATAAAGCCAAGTTATAATTAGAATATTAAATCCTTCAGTTATCCTTCACTGCACAGAGTCATATGTATTCTTTATTTCTTTATTTGCTCACTGGTTCATCTGTAAAACATTGCTTATGTGCTATACAACTAAAGACAATACAGTAAAAATATTTGCCTAAACATAGAAATCAACATTGCTACCAATTTCAATCATCACATCCAAGATACAATTATGATCAAGCTAGCATCATTTACATAAACTCAAACTAACAGCCATTGTTTGACCAAATAAAAGTTTGGTGAAAGTTCACAAATAAATACATAATAGGCTGTATAGACTATTTGACATATTCCATTTTTGCATGTAATAAAAAGAAAAGCGTATCATAAATACAACAATAAATGACATCTCGTCATGGACTAAAGTCCCTAAACAGTCACTCAAATCCCTCTTCATACCTAGAGTATGTTATTAAATTCAACTTGCATAGAGACCACTAAGAAATGAATTAAAGGTGACATCTCTGCACCTCTAGCGCCACCAAGTGGCATTGCAGAGAATAAAATACAAAATGATTAGAATGTTTGTAAATTAAAGATTTAATTGTGGCACAATAACAAAAAATGCCCAAAATATGTAAGTTGTGTAAGATAGCCCTCATACATTATCCCATTACCGGAAGCCCAAAATATCAAAATTTCTGAAAGACCTTAAATCAAAAGCCCCAGGCAGATGTTTAAGGCCGCATAGAAAACTAAGAGCCCTTACCTTCCACTGCAAAACAATATTTTTGTTTTCCAGTAAAAACATTTAAACACCATTAAAAGATGTTCAAACATATCGCAACGTAATCAGAGAGTAATGTCTGTTTTTCAAAATATTTATTTTTTTACATTTTATTATTTTGTTTACTTATGTTTTTTATTTGATTCTTTTATCTATCCTCCTTTTGTGTATTTTATTTTTTATTTTCGTTACTTGTTTTTGAAAAAACCCAGATTGTTTTGTCTCATCTAACTTTAATCTAAACTCAGTTTAATGAAGTCTACTAAAACAAGAAAATAAAATGTAAAAATAAACTCTAATCAAACATCTATCTTGTTTTAATAATGCTTAAATGTTTTACAGATTTATAAAATATTTTTCCATTTTAAAGGGATATTTCACCCAAAAAAACAAACAAAAAAACATTTGTCATCATTTACTCACCCTCAAATTACTTCTGTTGAACACAAAAGAAGATTTTGAAGAATTGTTGATGGGAAAAGTTGATGGACTCCATTGACTTCCATAGTATTTTTTTCCCATTCCATTGAAGTCAATGGGGACCAACACAACTGTTTGCTTTTAGAACCTCCTACAGGTTTGGAACAACGTGAGGGTGAGTAAATGATGATTCACCCTTTAATTAGAGTCAAATAAATTCAGAAAGAACGCATTTGTATACATTTCTATAAAAAAATTAAACACTCTAAAAACTCAAAAAATTTGGGTCAGATATGGACAAACCCAAATGTTGGTTTAACCCCAAAATTTGAGTTTGTCCATATTTTACAATTAAAACAACCAAGCATTTTAAGAGTGTATGATTATTGATTTCAATGAGCTGCTAGACAGATGTAAAAACGGAGTACTCGCTGTCCTTGGTCCCCATTCACTCTGTTATGCGTGTGCCGCTCAGGTACACAAAAGAAACATTAGGGGTGTTTGAGGTGGACGTCACTGATCAGACATCAGTGCTTATGGCACGTGTGTTAGAGTAGAGGTCCGGTCGGCTTCGAGAGCCCAATGACGCGCTGTGTAATGAGGGAAGGGTGAGAGACAGGGGCGGACCGTTGTAGTGCGACGACACGTAAGGGATGCGTTCGCCCCCGTTGCGCGTTTCGTCCATGGTGTGGATGTAAAATGGAGAGCCGTATGGGGAGCAGGTGGGGCAGAAGCTCTGCGGTGGAGTGGGCTCTGGCGACAGGGAGAGAGGGGTGGAAGCGGTCCCATCCACACGGGATGTGCTGCATGCGTTGAAGGCGAACTGGGGTTGTGGGCAAACAGCATCTGGATCAGAGCCATTCTTCTTACAGCAATAATACTAGAAGCACACAGAGAGTCAGGTAGATAAATAAATCTGAATATTTTTTTTTAATTTATGGTTTATTATAAGACCACATACACTTTTTCATTCAGTGTCACCAAACACAGAGAAATATATCATTCATTAAAATCTATTAAATAAAATAAAGACAATTAATTTACTGAATTAATTTAAATCTATCGAAAATAAAAATAATGTAAAATTGAATTAAAATTAAAAAAAACTACTTCCTACTGCTCCACAAATGTTGTTCTTGTTATAAATAAAAAATAAATTATTTTTAAAAATAAGAAATTCATTCAAAACTCATTTTTATAAATAAAAACTAGTTCAACACTGTTTTTATAAATAAAACAAATGCATGCTTGAAATTCATTTAAATCCAATACACTCTAAAAAAAAATTTTATGATTAAAAAAAAAAAATATATATATATATATATATATATATATATATATATATATATATATTATAATTTGCATTCAAATATATCAAAATACAATAAGCTTAAGTCAAGTAATTTTTGATAAAACCTTATAAATTAATATATGTAAATATAAACCATGAAAATAAAAAATATACTAAAAAATATTTTCTAAAATAATTTCTCTCAAAATAAAGCAAAAACAAAATAACATCTACAACATCTAAAAATAAATTTTACAAATGAAATTAAAGAAAAAGCCTTCCCCCATACTGTTTTTACTGTTATAAAAAACATTCAATTTTCAATTCAAACATTCAATATTGTGAAAACACACACACACACACACACACACTTAGAAATGCATTCAAATCTATACAATGATTTTAGTTCAATACTGTTTTTATAAATAAAACAAATGCATGCTTGAAATTAATTTAAATCTACCAAAACAAAAAAAAATATTACATGAAAATATCAAGTCTGCATCATAGTTTTGCACTAATGTTATCACATAAATAAAAACAAAAGTAATAGTTTATAAATAAAATAAAACTAATGATTCACTGTTTTTTATAAATAAATTATTTCACCAAATTCACTCAAATCTATAAAAAAACAAACAAAAAAAAAATGCAAATTCTTTCAAATTTATCAAAACAAAAAATTTAAAAAAAATTAATAATATAATATTTAGATGAAAAAAAATGTACATACTGTTTCACTGTTGTTATCATTATAGGATATCAAATAAAAAAAATCATTTAAATAAAATAAAATAAAACAATGTATTCATTCAAATATTCAAACAAACAAAAAGTAAAATAATAATATAAAAAGCAATGTTAAGAATTCTAAATAAATTAAAGGATGTTCAGTGATAATAAACAGAAGGCTATTAAGAAATTAATAAAATCTTTTTTTTCTTTATGAGTGAAAACCACAGGTGTCAAAGGCACTCACCTGAAGGCGACAGTAACACAGCACAACAATGATGCACAGGAGGATCACCGTTGCGAGAATTCCTCCAGTTATAACCACAGTTCCAGCTGTCATCCGACCGGATCTCCATGAAACTCTAGAAGCGAACAGACACAGTGACTTACAGACCACCTGTACAAGTAAAGAGGCCGGGTGACCACTTTGAGCTCCATTACTTTGGGTGTAATTCTAGATTGACCGCAAGATGGCGCTGCGTAGCAAAATATTCATTCAGAGAGCCAACTTACAGTAAGTGAATGACACATCATCAGTGTTCAGTCAGTTTCATTAAGCTCGTGCTGACAGAGGAAGTGTTGGTAGATTGAGTTTGACCAGCACTGCAGATCTGATTAAGGAAAAGCACTGATGACATGCAATCATGGAGTCGGAGGAGAGAAATGAAGCCTTACACAGGGCTGACAGAGAGAGAGAGAGAGAGAACCAGACACACCTGCTCCTCTCTCTCTCTCTAACCACACCCATCACCTTTCTTTCTTTCTTTCTTTCTTTCTTTCTAAAGAAAAGTTTGCTGGTTAACTGTAGGAGCACTTGCCTTTCCATTCAAGGTCACATAATGGATATTCAGTCAAATTATCAAATAAAATATAAAGTATAATATAAAATATTTTTAGAATTTTTAATATATATATATATATATATATATATATATATATATATATATATCACTTACTGTTTTGCAATGTATTAGTGTATTATGAACCAAACTAAAATAAAATATAATAAAAGCCTATTCCTTAATAATTTAACGTTTTCCTATATTGTTTAAAATAATATAAAAAATTCATTCAAACCTAACAAAGCCAACAAAAAAAAAAATCATTCAAATTGATTAAAATATACATAAAAATATAATATATATATATATACAATATATTATAATTAGCAAAATTATCAAAATACAATCATTTTAAGTAAAGTAATTTTTGATAAAAGCTTCTAAATTAATACATGTAAATATAAACCATGAAAATAAAAAAGATACTAAAAAATATTTTCTAAAATAATTTCTCTCAAAATAAAGCGAAAACAAAATAACATCTACATCTAAAAATAAATTTTACAAAAGAAATTAAAGAAAAAGCCTTCCCCATACTGTTTTTACTGTTATAAAAAACATTCAATTTTGTCAGACATTCAATTCAATTCAAACATTCAATATTGTGAAAACACACACACTCAGAAATGCATTCAAATCTATACAATTATTTTAGTACATTTTTAAACAATCAACAATTGTTGATCATTCAAACAGAAATAAAGCAAAAATAATGCAATAAAACCATTCTCAAACCTACTTCCCTGTTCTGCGGGTTTCTTTGCAATGTTCAATCAATTCCTTGTTTTAATATCCTTCGTTTGTAAATCACTTTGGATAAAAGCATCTGCAAAATGAACAAATGTAAAGGTAGACCTTTCAAAAGGCTGATGCCATAAGCACAAGCTATAATGATGATGGCAGTGAGTAACTCTGACCTCCAGCCCATAAATCCAGCTTCAGTCATGCCTAGAAGACAAATATGTGGTGCATCTTTAAGCCATTCCACTCACATACCCCGTGAACGAACAGCAGTCGAGGTACGGGACGCTTCGGCTCAGATTATACAGCAACAGTAGAAGAACATGCGGGCTAGCTGACACATGCGTCGGCATTCGGACCCACCTGCAAAGATACTAAACTATTAATGAGTACTTTATGAATTATTATACACTGCTGCACTCCTGTGCATTTTCACAGGGACCTATAAAGTGCTTAAAATGAAATGTAGCTTGACAGTGAAGTCAAGAATGAATGTAGAAACAAGTTTTCATTTTTTTTCTCTTGTTTCTTAGCCACTTTGGGAGATGTTGATGCAGTAATCCTGACGTGTGCAAGGTTGCTTAAATAGATCCAGAGAGGCCCGTTGATGTTTCAAACAATAACTGAAGTTTATTACATCAAAATAAAAATGAATCACAACATAAAACAAAGAATTTAAAGGCAGCTCGCAGGTTTGTTGCACCATGCCATCCACGCTGTATGCTCTTACACCAGTGAATATTACCTTTCATGAAGACTGTAATAGAGTTGTTTGCAAATGTAAAAGGTCTGCAGAGTTTTAAAGATCAAAGTGCATGAAAAATGTAGTTATGGTCTTCTATAAGAAACAATTGATTATGAACTGCCAAAACAAGTCATCAGCAATTCCTGTCTAACTTCCCGTTACAATGTAACAATGTAACACATTTGCATAATGCCAGCCTATGGTCTTCATTGGCTGCCCGCAAACAAAATCTACTTTGACCCACCCTCAAACAGGACGAGTTTGGTTCATGTTGTCGAGAACATGCTGTTATCAGTGCTCCAAATCCACTTTACTTGCACCTCCAAAGGATGAGGACTAAAATTGATATGGAAAAAACTGTTCGTATCAGTGTTTAAAGTGCTGAGGAATATCCAGAGCTGAAATTCAACCAATCACAACAGACTGGACCATCTGACCAATCAGAGCAGAGTAGACCAATCACAACAGACTGGACCATCGGACCAATCAGAGCAGACCAATCACAACAGACTGGACCATCGGATCAATCAGAGCAGACCAATCACAACAGACTGGACCATCGGACCAATCAGAGCAGACCAATCACAACAGACTGGACCATTGGACCAATCAGAGCAGACCAATCACAACAGACTGGACCATCGGACCAATCAGAGCAGAGTAGACCAATCGCAACAGACTGGACCATCGGACCAATCAGAGCAGAGTAGACCAATCGCAACAGACTGGACCATCGGACCAATCAGAGCAGAGTAGACCAATCGCAACAGACTGGACCATCGGACCAATCAGAACAGAGTAGACTAATCGCAACAGACTTGACCACCGGACCAATCAGAACAGAGTAGACCAATCACAGCAGACTGGACCATCGGACCAATCAGAGCAGAGTAGACCAATCGCAACAGACTGGACCATCGGACCAATCAGAACAGAGTAGACTAATCGCAACAGACTTGACCATCGGACCAATCAGAACAGAGTAGACCAATCACAGCAGACTGGACCATCGGACCAATCAGAGCAGAGTAGACCAATCGCAACAGACTGGACCATCGGACCAATCAGAGCAGAGTAGACCAATCACAACAGACTGGACCATCGGACCATCGGACCAATCAGAGCACAACAGACCAATCACAACAATATCTCCATGTTCATTTCTTGCATAAATCTCATCAATTGCTGTCCTCCTTAATTACTCCACAATCTTTTTTTTTTTTTTTTTTTTGTATGATGGCATTTGCCGTCAGCAGTCAGCATATTCAATAGAATAGAAAATATCAAAATCCATTCCCAGCACATTCAATAGAATATAATCCCAACCCCAGCATTTTCAATCGAAACAGGGATTTTATTTTATGGTCTGTATATTTTAGATGTCTTGTTGAGAAGTGATAACGGTTTCTTCAAATCCAGCCAACAGAGAGACTATGGAAATGTTTCTTCTTGCTGCCAGTGAACTTTCTCATAAAAGGAAGTTCATTCTTCAAAATGAGCTCCACATTGAAAAAATTCTATTCTGTCATCATTGATTCACTTTATGTTTTTCTGAACCTACTGTATATGACTTTTTCTTCTGTGGAGCACAAAAAGAGATATTTTAGAGAATGTTAACGCTGCTCTTTTCCATATAAAGAAAACATATAGTGACCACAAGTCAAGCTTCATAATAATTAGAGAACTCAAATTTCCAAAATCTCCACAAAAAAAAAATATATATATATATATATATATATATATTCACCAACCACGCTTTGTCTCCCTCTCAAACTTTTATGCTTCTGTGTCCCCGCAGGGTTCTGCTTCCCTTTTCAAGAAACTGTCTAATCTCATATATTTCGCCTGGTGTTTTTATGGCATTTACCTCATTTAGCTGCCTGTAATAGATATTTTGGAAAGCGTTCGAGGTTTTAAAAGATTAAAGAGCAAAGTAAATATCAAATAAATCTAATATAGTGTTCCTTCACAATAACCGCATCATTGATTTTCAGGAAAATGTTTCATATAACCAACTGCTGCTCCTTCTTAAAGGGATAGTTCACCCAAAAATGACAAATGATCCCATAATTCACCATCAAGCCATCCTGTTGACTAATTCCTTAAAAGTTAACCATTTAAAATGAGTAAAACGTACAAAAAAAGTACATTTAAGTCACCATTATGGTGATCAGTGTTTGTTTTAGGTTTGTTTTAAAATGACGGATAATTCTGCTTGTTAACATCAGATGTCTTCAATGTTGGCGATATAAAATAAAGAGCTCTTAATTAATCTTTGACATCTGTCTGTTATTCAGATATTTTTGTTAAATTATTTGGTGTAAACATTACTAATTTTAAATGGTTAACTTTTAAGGATCACTCAATACTCAATTCTGATTTGTTCAATTTAATTAATAATATTGCTTGTAATCTTTTGCCACAATTTTATTGATTAAATAAAGCGTATTCATTTTTACATTGTAGCTCCTCTTCTCTTATATTGAATTCCTCCGAGATTTTCTTGAAAACGTCTCGTTTTAGACTTCTAATTCGAGATAAGCGTTTTGTTTTGCTCTATTCTCTGCATTTCAGCCATTATAAAGTTTTAAATAGTGTGGCCGTGCTGAAGGAACCAAATGTGATTCGCAGACTAAGTAATGTAATATATGTAATTCAGTTATTGTTATTTTCAGCTCGCTATGCTCTTCTGTAATGTACAGTACGGGTTTATGTGAATCATATAACTGTGATATAACTAAAACTCAATGGTCTTTGACAAAGACATCTGGATCATCTTGTGCATGCGTCACACATCATGTTGTGGCACGCTGGATTAAATAAACATGCGGTTTCAATTCAATGGAACGATCCATATTCTGTTCTTGCTCTCAGTCAGAACACATACTGTCTATACGTCCAATTCTATCCCATCATGCCTCCGCCTGGGGGTGCATGTGCCTGTAACTCTAGGATTTATGGAGGTTTTATATGAGAGGCCCATTCCAAGGTCAATCCCAACTGTATTAGAGAGCAGCTCCAATTTCAGACACGCTCAACCTACTGACCTCTTATTCAGCATTTAATAAGAGACAGTGCCGTTCAGAAGAGTGCATTTCATTTCACATACCAACAAACCAGGTGTAGGCTAAGAACATGATCATATGAGAGTTGGTTTAAAAAATCATGAAGAAAAGGGGAAAATCATTCTTTCAAAAAAATTTAATTTTTAAAAAATTTTATTTTAAAAAATAATTGTGTTAACATTCTAATAGACACCCTATGGGAAAAATACTCCAGAAAATTATTATATTAATTATTCATATTTGTATGTCAATAATTAATCATTATAATTAATAAAAAATAATACTTATAATTTAAAATGGATTTTAAACATTATATATATATATATATATATATATATATATATATGAATTAATACATTATATATTTATACATTTTACATTATTATATATTTATCTTATATTTATTTAGATTTATATTTATCTTATTTTATATTTATATATTTATCTTTTATATTCATATTAAATACGTTAATTTATTTTGCATAATAATAATACTAATAATAATAGGAGAAAATAAAACTAAACCAATCACTGCAGATTTTTAATTTGATCTATTTCATACATTTTATTTAATACATATTTATATTAATGTTAAATATTTTATTTATATTTCAATAATTATTTTACTATTATAAATGATTATTATAGATTTAATAATAATCATTAGAAAAAAATAATAACACTAACCCGATCCATATATTATTTATTATATTATCTTAATACAGTAAAATACTTCATTTTTTTTTAAATAAGGGATAAAATAAGGCAATTCTATGCCACAATAAAATAAAATTATAACTTGCTAAAAAAAACAGTTACAGCTATTTGGTGGTATTATCTATGGCTCCCAATATTAGTTGTCGGCTCCATTACAAACTGGCTTTAATTCCCTTTTACTACACTGTCTGCAGAGGGCTGGGAAGCAGCTCACCGCATTAACCAATTTCCAGCCTCTAGAGTCCATAAACCAACTCACAGTGTTTGTATGCCAACACAATGACCTTTGTAAGACTGATATCTTGTTACAACACATGTAACTCGGTGAATGGAATATGAACTCCTCACTTTTTACATAGCATTTTACACAATAAGTGTGCAGTCTAGCAGAATAGAGCAACAAAACAGAAAAAAATGTTGTTGTTTTTTAAATAATGTATTTTATTATTCATTATTCTGTTACTAAAATAAGTTTTTTATTTTTTTAATAATTATTTTGTATTAAAAAACAGTCTGTAACTAAAGAATTATTTAGTATCTATTTTATTAATAATTTTAAATGAGTGAGGTTATCAACTCAGATTTCAACAAGTACTGGTTATGCATCGTTGTAACTATAGCATTTTCAAATGAGACATTCGCTGTCTTTGCAGAATCACAGTGATCCTTTATCTTCTCAATAATTCAAAATAACGCTCCAACAACAATATTCTTCCATCACCAGGCAGTTCTGCTCATGTATATATAAGCTCACACTGACTACACCCTCTAGAAAAGCTCTTATTTAAGTGTGTTATCTGACAGAATGCGTTTGTATTTTGGTTGGCCACAAAGCCCAGATGCAATCATCAACCATTTTTTTAAAGTCTCCTTTGAGATTAATTTGAGGGATGTACATCCATGTAAATTATGTGACATGTAATCATAAAAGAATGTAGCATAGGGATCTAAATAGGGATTAAACCCCACTGTTTTCCAATTGGACATGATGACCCTGAAATAACATTTCTATCAGATTTAGGATTAAGTTTAGGGTCCGAGTTATACATTTGGGGATAGAATAAACCAAACTGCAAGAAGCCAGTTTACAGTGATTTAGAAGAGCTATTTTTAGGCACAATGTGGAGCAAAAAGTGTATATAGCTATTAATTCACTGCAAACCATGGATTCATTAAACCAGGTTTCATAAAAAATAGTATTCTTCCGCCAAGCAATGTAGGTCTTCAGCACACAGACGCAGTGATACTGATGTAATGCGGTCACAGGTTCGAACTCGGCTCAACCAATCAGATTCAGAATCAAGGACCGGAACTATCCGTTTTATGAATATTGAATATCATCTTTTCTCTCTGATGTTCAACAAAAGATGATGTTCCACGAATCACGATCATGTCCTGTAAAACCACTATCACTTTAAACCACTAAACACAAGCAAAAGATTTGGTCTTCAGAAGTTTCTCTAAGGTAATAAATGTTAAACCACTATCAGTTTCAAAGTTTTCACTCTTTTTTTACTCAGGGCATTTCTTATTGGCTAGGCAATTTAGGGGGGATGGATAGCTTGTGTTTGTCTGTGAGGATACTTTCGAGAAAAAAAAAACTTGCTCCATGACGACATGAAAAAATAAAATATTCCTTAACTAACGTTATAGCTTCATCATAAAGCTGATTTTAGTGTAAATATGTCGCTGTGTCTTTAAATTTGGAACAATCATACAAAACCAGATACCATAGATAGTTTTTTTTTAACCAAAATAAAGTAATAATAATATAAATTAATACAAAATTCACACTAATCAAGTCATTAGGCGAATAGGCTAGACATACAATACAAAATTATGCCATCAAATTCATTTAGAAAAAAACGTTTTTTTCGAGTATTCCATTATTTATATATAAAGAAAGAAAAATACAATAATGAACAAGAAGCAGGATCTGAAAAGACAAACCCAATCCTACCTTCACTGAATGTCTGTGTGAGAGGGGTCTGGATAAACGCTCGATCACACCATCTCTCATCCGATTATTTCCACACAAAGGGGCTATAACTTGTTCTGCAGTCCTGAAATCTGTCAGGCTACATGTTTAGTTTCCTCAAGCTTGCGGTAATGCCCATGCAAGTACAGCAGAAACAGCGAAATGAGGAGTTAGTCCCAGCGCGTGGAGAGAGAGAGAGAGAGAGAGAGAGAGAGAGAGAGAGAGAGAGAGAGAGAGAGAGAGAGAGAGCCTGGGGGAGACGCGCGCGCGCACACTCAGATGAAGCTTCAGATGATGGATAGTTATAAAGGTCAGAGGCGATCATATGTCAGGCAGAGAAGATCTATGTTATAATTGGAAAGTATCAAACGTATCATAAAAACCTAGGACATGTTCCACTTCTTTTAGATTTCATTTAAGCAATTAGCTACAGTAGGCTAGCAAGTGTTGTTGAAGTATCGCGCGCGGCCAATGCAGTCAGACTGTGTTATATTGCTTTATATAATAATTCAATAAACAAGTCATTAAAATCTAGTAATGTACACTACGTTTCAGACAAATATTGGTTAGTTTACTTTGTTTGTATTTCTTCTCTGCCAATCTCCAAAAGAAGCCCAATCGTCATTGCTCCAGCACGTATGTGGAACGGAGCGATTTCCCCTCCGCTCAAAGTGTGACTCCAGCTGCAGATCCAGTCCGGGGTTTACGTTATAATTAATTATAGAGTGCATTGCAAAAAGTGGTAACCTGATTTTTGTAAGAATTCTTTCTACTTGAGCTAACAGTGATGCAACCTTCTGTTGCTAGATAAACTGAAAACCCAACCACCTTAGCTTTCTTTCAAATAAGGTCTATAAAACCATGAGATAACTAGTCTAGATAGATAGCAGGCCACATATCGGCTATTTTCCAGAAAGTACCACAGGAAAAACCGGGAGGTAGGACAACATCTCTATGGTAACCAGCGGCATCTTGGCAGGGAAAAGGTCTGTGTGGGTCAGTTAACCAGGGTAATATGATTTGCCATGCAGCAGTGTGCTTTAATTCGATCCCTATCAGAGCTCCCTTCCCTCATTCATTTGTACAAAGATCCTTCTATAATGGCATAAAATCACATCATCCGGCTCATGAGAAAGGTACATCTCCAAATCCTCTCAAAGTATATCAGTAAACAGCTTTCAAGCTTCACACAAAGACATCATGAAACAATCCGTCTGTTTGATCATAATTGCACAGAAATATTTGCAGAATACTGAGATATGATGTGAAGTGAAAAGTCCTTGTGTAATTTGATGGTTTGTCACATGGATATAGGCATACTAGCAATGCTCCAACAAACAAGTGTCCCCACAAAAAGTGACTCACTGCCTTGTTTTGCTTATCGAGTTCATCTTCCGTTATTGGAGCTGGCAGAGGTTAGCAAAAGATATTAGAATTCATCAGCTGTGGCAAAGCGTATTATAAGCTTGAAGGAACAGGGAGCGGAAAGGCCTAGACTGCTTTTTGACTGCGTGTGATTTGATTTTATGCTCAGTATTCAGTAAAATAGTGAAAATTGCTGACATGCATTACATTTGGAAATGCAATGAGACTATTCATGAACGTAATCACCTGTTCCTTTGTTCATGACACATTTAAAATGACTGAAAAATATTTGACAGGGCTGTTTTGCACTGGAAATCCCCACTCAGTTTTGAGGACCCATTTGTGCCTCAAAAGATTTGGTAAAACCTAATTATGACATACAAAGTCATATCTATGCGATGAAAAAGAAAATGTTCATTATTATTATTATGACTTTTGTCATAGTACATCATAATTTTGACTTTTTATTTCATAATTAGTGCATAAAGTCAAGTATGACGAGCTGAAATTGAGATAACCAATAAAAACAGATGTCTATTACAAGACATGGCATGAAGTCAATTATGAATATTTAAATTAATACATGAAGACAAAATGACGAGATAAAATGTTGAAATTATGACATCAATTTTGACTTTTTATCTCATAATCATGACTGTCATAACTATGAAATAGAAAGTCGAAATGACCTACCTAAGTTATAATTATGAGAAAGTCAAAATCACGTCATAAAGTCAATAACGACACATTGAAATTAAATACGTCCAATTAAGATTGACAAAATTGACTAATCAGATATTTTGACAAATTACTAAAACTTTTAATGCCAATAACTGTGACTTAAATCATAATTATAATTTACTAAAACACGATTTATTTTCTTGTGACAAATGTGGCTGAAATGGGCACAAAAAGTCCAAATTGACCAAAACATGCTTTTTTTCCTTATGTGGCAAACACGGACTTCCAATCTCAGCCAAGTGTGTTTTTTTCAATTAAACTTCATTAGCTTAGCGTCCAATGCTAATTTGGTTTCTGCACCATTCAGCTTTTTTCCTCGCGTTTAAATGAGGTAATATTCTTCACTTCTCCAGCTGGTCTTGTTAAGATACCGGGCATCTCAAAGAAAGCTCGTTAAGATGCCATTAACAGTAATTGAACCAAACAAGGAAGATTCAGGACCGACGGAGTGGTGTTAACCTGCACCCTTTCTTGGCCGCTGTTTATGCAGCATGTTACGAATGCACTTGGTTAACTGACATCCTGTTTGAGTAATTTAATATTTCAACATGTTCAGTGGAGCAAGAATCCTCCCACGGAGAATGTTGGGTCAAACTAAATATGCCAAAAGGCAGAGAACAAGCAACAAGAGTGGGCGAAATTGAATGACGGAGTATGTAAAGTTGGAAAATCACTAATCCAGTGAAACTAGACAACACTGGTCAAGATGAACGTCCACATGTGTATGAGATCGTATCGGAAAAGAAAGTTTGACAAATGTCTTCCCGTCGCAGGTATGGAGCGGCTAAGTTTCTGCAAAAGAGTTGGAGAGTAAATTTGCCCGTAAACTGCACTCAATGTATTCAGACACTGATATTAAATGCAAAATCAATCATCACAAAATAACCAGACACAATTTTCAGTGTATCCTCCTTTTTTTTTTTTATCACATTTTCTTCTTTGTAAAACATTTTGTTGGTAAAAGAAAAATTCTGAATTGAACACTGAACAGGCAACTTAAATAAAACAAATGTCCAATTGGTTCATAGTGCAAACATAAAAACATACAAAACTTTAGCATTGTCTATGCAAATACATACAAATAAAGAACAATCTGCTGCTGGAGAGGCATTACGATAAAATGAACTAGAGATATATCTGCACTGACTTGTCCTTATGTGCCCTCCGCTGCTTTTATTATATCATTTGATATATTTCTAGGATGTAGCAGCCAAAGAAATGAAAGAACAGAAGGTTAATGAACATAACGAAAGTCCAAAATAGGTTCTGAAACGAACACGCACCGCTTCTGGCTGGTCAGACTGTGTGTTTGGAGCGCCGGTGTAGGACGTTGGCTCCGGCAGACAGGCGCGCAGCTGGTGTCAGGGCTAACGGAGAGGTGTGCTGCCAGAACGGAGAGTGTGGACCCTGTCCCACGGGGACTGGGCTGCTTAAGAACTGCATCATGAACTGGGAAAACGGGGGCTGGACCGGATAGACTGGTACGCCTGGAAAAACTAGGAAAACTGAGCAGTGATTTGCTTTAAATGCAGTGCATTGGAATTTCAAATTTTAACCCATTATTTTCGGTCCACTTTTTTTAAATAAATATTAAAAATAGCCCAAAATAAATGACAAAATCCAAACACATAGTTTTTACTATATATATTTGTTTACTATATATATTTGCATGTTAAATCGATAGCCCTAATATATGCTTTACCTGGATAGATGCAGTTGATCTGGATCGGGCTAGAGGTGTGGGGGCTGGTGCATGTGCTTGAGACGGGCTTTGGTTTAGCTGGAGACACACACATCTGCAGTTCACTCACAGTTTCTTGAACAGGTGGAGGAGACACAATCTCAGGCTATGTAAAAAAAACATGAATACTATTAAACTAACACAATGTCTACAACAGACAAAAGAAAACGGAACCCATTATAATCAGTGATGCTGTCTACGCTGGATGCGGCACGACTACACATTTATAACGGTAAACTGATGACCATTTTATTTACGACGCATTTCAAACGCTCGTGCTACTTGAAGTAATGGATTGGCAACAGTCGCTTTGTTGCGTCTGGTGTGGACAGTTGCGGCATGGCGCGACACATGGTGCAGACAGTGTAATGTGGCCAATTTTAATTACATTCTGTGATGCGCGTTCGTGACTCTCCTGTTCGAACTCATTTTTTCAAAATGAACAAACGTTTTTCTGAGTCATTTGGATCATTCAACGAACAAAATGAATGAATTGACTCAGAAAAAGATTCATTAATTTTGATGAATGAGTTTGAACAGGAGAGTCACAAACGCAGATCACAGAACAGAGTAAGGCGAGCATTTGAGCTTATAAAACCTTAACATTGTAATTTAGTTTTTAAATGAGCGATCGTTTCGCTTGATAAGACCATTATTCATCGTCTGGAATCGTTTAAAGCCCTTTGAACAGTTTGCAGTTTGCACTGAAAGTGTCTTTTGGACCTTGAACCGTTTGGTTTCCACTGAAGTCCATTATATGCAGAAAAATCCTGGAATGTTTTCATCAAAAACCCTAATTTTCGACTGAAGAAAGAATGACGTGGACATCTTGGATGACATGGGGGTGAGTAAATTATCAGCAAAAGGTTTTTTAAAGTGAACTACTCCTTTAAATTATAATGAGAACATTATTATTGTGTACTTTGAACATGGTTTTAATTGTCAGACTTATGTTTTTTTTTATTCAGGCTCTCAATTTACATAAAAATTTGGATTTAGATTAATCTGCCAATTATCAGTCATCAGCTTTCAAAAATAAAGCATTATTGGTTATCAGCCAAAATTTTCAGATCGGTGCATCCCTAATGATGCATTTTATCTCAGAATAAAACATAAATATATTTGAGAATTGGATCCTAAACTAAAGTGTAACCAAAGTCTTAATTTCATTTTTTTTAAATAATACATATTAACCCTAAAACCGTATTCTGGACAAATGTGGGCAAAATAGTTTTGCTTTATTTTTAAAAAAATATTTCCCTTGATCTGAGCGGTACAAGACTTGGCTACTTTTCTGCTAAGTTTTCCTCCTGAACACACACATTTTTTTAACTCAATTCTACAATGTTAACTGGGTGAAAAAAACAAATCTTGTATTTGGGTCAAAAATGGGCACCCATAGAAATGAATAGGAAAAACTGTAATTTAGAGCATTCTAAAATAAGCCAAAATAAGACAGCAAAGTCACTTCATCTTTTGGTTTTAGCTCTAAGAACTTATTGGAATGATATTTTAACTTAGTTAAAAAATAAAAATACATAGTAATTAATTTACATAGAAAATATGGTACTTTTTGAAGTAAATAAATTCAAAAATACCCCCAAAATAAAAAAAACACCATAAATGAATAGACAAAACTTTATCGAAGACAGTGATATAACATTTATAATAAATAAAAATTAGAATCACACCGAGTCCTATGTGCCCACATATGTCCACAATTACAAGATTAAGTGCTATAAAGTGAATACAGTTTGAGGGCTACGTATTACAGCAAGTATTAAATATTTCAACATATTCAATAATAACAACACAATAAGACTGTTATTTTTAATAAGACATGGCGAAAGCATATTTATAAGCTAGATTCTGAAATTTCAACCTGGAAATAGCTGAAAATGACTATTGCACGTCTCCTGTAGAAACTTGCCTTTTCCGATGAACCGTTCAGTCGAATGATTAAGCAGATGAACCTCTGCGGAGAGGCTAATTAACATTCTCATCTAATCAGCGCACAATTAAGATCAACTGCCTCCCAAAGGGCTCAGCGGGAGAACGGGGCTGTAATGGGGAACAATCCGTCAGGAGATTAAATCTCCAGACGCACAGCACAGCACCTCGTGTCATTCTGAGCGACGACTGTGTGCCAAACGAATCCTATCATGAGCAGATTTTACCTCAAAAAACATTTGACACTCAAAAAGCTGTTGCGTGTACGAGATGGCGTTCTTACTTTCGATTCCTCTTCAGTCTTGACGTCAGGTCTGACATCTGTTTTGTCCTCTGCTGTCCATCCTTGATCCCATTGACTGCTGCTTAATGGGTCTTTACCCTGCAGAGCCTCGAATGGATTTACGTTCTCACTCTGAAAGAACATATGAGGTTTAAGAAGCAAATCCAAAATATTATTGTACATACGTGGAAAAAGACTCACTTCAGCCTCAGCGTTGACGTCAGGAACATTTATACACTCGAGTGCAGGAAGGTCCAGGCTTGGTTCAACATCAATGGGGGCGAAGTTGGTTTGTCCATTTTCAGAGCTGGAACCCTGGAAAGAGTTCAAAATGAACACTCGCAAATTACAAACTTGATTAGAAAGCTACTGCACTATAATAGATTATTTTATTTAAATTGTGACTACTGCTTGCCTATACTATTGGTGTGAAAATTCACATCATGACACTGGAAGAAGCTTGATTAAAGTTACCGTTTGAGAGGAGCATGGAGAGCCATTTCCCTCTATATCTGGAGAATAACATGTGGAGGGTGTGAGAGACTCCTTTACATCATCGATCTGATCATCTCCGAAGTAAGACGTCAATGGATTGAACTGCCTTGACGCCTAAAAAGCCAAACGAGAAGAAACAAGCAAGTACTGGAGATCAGATTTCAATCAGGTTTGCCGATAAGTGGGTATAATGAAGATTTGTGTCCAGACCAATCCGTATGCGGTACTGCTGGGAAGGGCGTGGCCCTCTTTCTGTAGGGCGGAGTGAATGTAAACATCCTCCTCCGTGTTGGTGTCGCACAGGAAGAGCAACAGGAAGTCGTTCTGGTAGCTGTGAATGGCAGCCACCAGAGTGCGCTCACAACACATCCGCTGGAAAGAGCTGATAGCACTCTGATTCCAAATGCTCTGAGAAGAAAGCCAAGACATGTTGCTCGTGTTGTTTCAAATACTGACTGGAACACAACAATTGTATTCAGATTCAAAAATAAATGACTCTTGTGTGGCAGGTCTTTTAATTAATTGTTCAAATCAAGACTCGAGTCGAATATTTCCCTATTATATACACTATACATGTGCGAACACATTGTATCAGAAAAACAGTAGGCGAAAACTGATGGACCCTTACTGGATTTATGAATGTCAGTGAAGTGACAACAGATGAAGGTTATTTGTAGGTTATGGATGTATAGATGTAGGTTATATTCAGTTTTCGTTTTATTTTTACCTTAAGTTTTGGTCATTTTTTTGTCACTTTGTAATATATTTTATCTTTATTTTAAGTGATATTTATATTTTATTTGAGCTTAATTTCAATTAACGAAAACAATTTTTAATAGTTTTAGTTAACAATAACAACACTTCTTACCGTGACGGGCCGAACTCCAGCTAACATTGCTGGGACAGCCTGAGCCGGGAGATCAGCGTAACAAGCTCTGGAAAGATTTTCGGATTACACAGAGCAGCAGAGATACAAACATTTGTCCAACTTTAATTTATACTACTACAAATTTGATTTATAACAAATGTTGAATTTACTTGAGAAATCTGAGGCTGTTTCGTTCCACTTTTGTGATGTCTCCGAAGTCGACGTAGTACACCTTTACTTCAGTACTACTGAACACCTCGTGGATCACCACACGGTAGAACCACATGTCTCTTGGGGCCACGCAGCACACCTGACCCGGCCGCACATAGGCATCAGGCAGCCTGTATCTCTCCGCCACGTCTGGGTAGGAGTAACAGCTCCTGCAAACAGTAATTTGGGCATGATTGGAATGACACGCTATGCCTATGCAATCCCAGCCCAAATAATGATGAAATTAGTCAGCGAGATACCTCATTTCAATCATCATGTTCTCCAGGGCTCTGGCCTCCTTGTTTTGGCTGAAGCGGATGTAGAAGTGGCTGGGTGACTCTGTCTGCTCCACCAGGACTGGCACCAGCTCTCTATCTCTCCTGCGAATGGGCGACTTCAGCTTCTGGCAGCGCACCGCGTCTGGAGGAACCGCTGTTACATGACTCACCATCAACTCTGGGAAAAGATCTCCCATCTACGACAAACAGCCACACACGCATTGATTTTTTTGTTTTAGCATATAGAGATATCTATTAGGGCTGTCAAATGATTAATCGCGATTAATCGCATCCAAAATAAAAGTTTGTGTTTACATAATATTTGTGGGTGCACTATTTTGTATATATATATACACATACATACATACATATATAAATACACACATGCTTGGATATTTAAGAAAAAATATTTATATATAAAATATTAATATGTAATATAAATAATATATAAATCTATATGCAGTATATACATGAAAAATAAAATATATATTTTAAATTTTTTTTAAATTTAAATATTTTTTAAAAATATACTTTTTTTAAATTCAATAAATATAATAAAAATTAATAAATAAAATAAAATTATTAAATAAAATGATTAAAAAATTGGGGGTTTTTGTTTAATATATACAGATATCCATCTATATACAGTATATAATTTTTTTGTCATTTAATACGTCATATTTTATTATGTAACATATAGGTTTTATATCTTAGTTTATAATATAAATATAAATTTTACCTGACATTTACAGATCTCGCTTTTATACAGTATATACACACACACACATATATATATATATATATTATGTCAAATTTATACAGTATATATATATATATATATATATATATATATATATATATAGATTAGATGTTTTAATGTATAATATAATTTGCAGCATATAATACAACATATACACAGGTTATATAATGTCAAAATATATCATTTAAATAAATAAAGTATTCATGCATACTTTGGAGTTAAAGCGGTCAAACCGACAAAATCGCATCTAACAAAAGTTTGTAAATATATTTAGAGTGTGTTTATATATATATATATACACTTCAGATCCATAACCTTCAAGTCTATCTGAAATTTTTCTTCATGTTTTTAATTTCACACATAGGTATGTATATATATATATATATATATATATATATATATATATTCACACAGACTTATGTTAGATGCAATTAATCGATTGACAGCACTAACACCAATTGTATCTATTTAAATTAAATATTGACATTACAAAAGTGCAGCTCTGAAAGTTTACTGTAGGGGATGATTCATCTGGGAAGGAAAGATAATGGATTATCACTAATGACTCTTAACCTGATGGATGGTTTTATTGGTGACTCTGAGCTCAGCGTCAGACTCTTGAGGGTCTGTGGATTGCTCCGACTCTTCGCGCTCCCAGGCAGATTCTGCATAGCCTAAGTAATAAGCCTTGCTGGAGGGATTCGGTGATTCGTCCGTCGGATTGGAAGTGGTGCCGTGACCCGGGGATAATTCTTGCAAAAGGAATACATCACAATCAAAGTCTCATTAAAAGTGATTAATGCATCTGAAGCACTCATTTGTTTTGGTTTTGTTCCAATCCATATGACACAAATAAGAAAGGGGAGTACCAGATTTACTGGGTTGTATGTCATTTGGTTTGAACTCCACGACCATCCAGTGGTTTTCACTCTCATCAGCACCTCTTTGGATGGAAAATGTATCACTTAAAGCACCAACCATCTCAGTCACGCTCAGAAAGCCACACTGGCTCACCGGCAACTCCTCACTATACATTCTCTAACAGCAAAAAAACAGACCACAAGTTAGAATAGTGCCATCTAGCAACTCAAAAAAAGGATAAGCTGTTGTAGTTTTCACAGAGTGAAACAAGATTCTGACCATCATGACATGGTTTATTTTGCAAAAACATCTGGCTGACCACATATTATACCTTATACAAAAGAAAAAACATAAAATGTTAAAGCTACACTGTGTGATTTTTACCCCCATCTAGTGGTGAAAATGTATATGACACTCCAATGAATATTAGTTTTTGTTCCTCTCAACTCCGATTTCGTTTTAATTCCTACGGTGGCCAATGTAGTCCAAGATTAACATGGCTTCCAGTTCGATCTTGTCCATGAGTGTTAACTCAAACGTAAACGCGAAAGCCGAAGCTTGAATTAACGGGTATGTCCCTCTTTGGCTAATGTACTTTCAAGATGGAAGGGCAACATGGCACCCGTTACCCGTATGTATTTTCAATGGCATATTATACACTCACGAGAATACTTTATTACTTGAACAAAGTAAATATACATTAATGAGCATATTTTTGAAAGAACTAAGTGTTTTTAGCTAAGAATAAACTAAAAGAGTTACACGGTGTAGCTTTAATGCCCCCCCAAAAAAGCTTCATTTCTGCATGCAAAATCCAATTTCTTAATTTCTTCTTCAGATATTAACTCCGACATGTTCCAGACAGGCTTTGTGATAATACCTTATATTCTGCTGGTAGATTGTGAATGGAGATCCCCTTGCCATTTTGAGCTACAACCTGAAATAAGATCCATATCTCATAAGCCAAGGTGAGAATATGAGACAAGAAAGGCTGAGTTTAAGCAGTTACGTCTGACCTTCCGTAGCTTATCTTTCAGTTCGCGGCTGACGGAGCCAGCGGTGCCCTTCTCGAAAATCTGCTGTCTGAGCTCCTCCTCAAGCTAGAAGATTTATTTATAGCACAATTACAGCGAATATCGCACTTATTTCATACAAGCGCTTGGACAATATCCAAACCTTAAAAATGGTTTCTTCAAAAGAGTGCTCTTTCTTCACAGGCTCTGGTTTAGGAACAGCAGGGGACAAACTTTGCTGTTCGCTTTTAGGCGGTGAAGTTGCTTCAGGACTGAATTTTTCCACCAAAGGAGGTTCCACTGCAAAATAAAACCAAGAGCAATCATCACGCAAAAGATCATCAAACTAGGCTTTCAATAGATTCCAATATCATATACATACACTTCTTGGAAAGGCTTGACATCCGATTTTCGGTCTGATTTAGTGGCACCACAGAGCTTTTCAGAAGTAGTTGTGAGCCAGTGCGAGTCTGCTGCATAATTATGAAATCCGCGGCAGCCACCAGCATCTCGGATATGGAGTAGAAGCCATATTGAGTGATCTGGAGCGGCTTTCCGAACTGCACTGTATACTTGTATTCCAGCTCTGATAATCGGACCGGCCCATGAGATAGCAATTGTGTTAGTTGGCTGCGCAGCTGAGCAGGCAGGGCGGGCTTTGCTGGGCCACGCCGAGGGAGAATAACAGGCTGATGGCGTGGGAAAGAGGTGTGGAAGTTCACCAGATTTCCCCTCCGATTGTTGACTTTGGGTTTGGGTTTGTGGTCCCGCTGCTTGGACACTAGCTCTTCGATGCCTTTGGTGCTCTCGTCTCCAATGGCTGCAAATGGAAAAAAAAACTTGAACTACACTACACAAAAATGACCTCAGTTTTGAAGTGACAGTTCGGTATGTTCTTAGAACAACAAGAGGAAATATTGCGTCTGTGGAACACAAACTAAGATTATTAGAAAAATAAATTCATATAAATGTAAGTGGATGGATCCTTCAAAGTTAAAGGAGTACTTCAGAGCGATTGAATGCACGCACTGAGACGAGAGAGGTATGCATCAACTCGTTTTAGTTAAGGGAATAACATGGTTTAATATGAAAAAATGGTGGAGTATGCCTTTAAATCATACAAATCGTGTCTTCAAGAAATTTTTGCATTAAAGTGATACTCCATCCAAACCTCTATGAGTTTCTTTCTTCTGCTGAACACAAAGGAAGATATTTTGAAGAACGATTGGGGACAAACAGTTGTTTGGCACCATTGACTTCCATTGTAGAAAAAAAAAATACTATGGAAGCAAATGGTGCCAAAGTTCCAATCGTTTGTGTACATTAAAAGAAAGAAACTCGTACAGGTTTGGGTGAGTAAAATGAATGCTAAAATTTCTTGAAGACACCATTTGTATGATTTAAGACTTGCTATAGAGAGCCTAAGTCCCTCCCCTCCCGGTTGACCACCATGGGACCTTATTTTGAAAAAATATTGTATGGTAGTACACAGTAGACATTCTCTAGGCCATAAACAATGATTTACCAGCTAACAAAAGGGATGAAATACTGAAATCACCTTTTAAAATTATGCTGCCATCAAGGTGGTACTCCAAGTGCACAACATCTGGCATTTCCTTGACCATATCTAAAACGTTTCTGAATCCCAGTAACCTGAGGGGAATGGGGAAGCCCAGCATGGTCTGGTAGTCTCTCTTGAGCTGCTCAGGGGTCAAGCCACGCTTAGCTGAGATCAAGAGAGACCGGAGGTCCTTCTTCAGTCCCGTGAGGAGTTGGTCTTGGGTCATTCTGACAGCTAAAAACAGAATTTATGACTAACCGCTGACAGAAACATGACAGTTTTAAAGTAAATATTAGTTCATCATGATGACAACACACGAGATAATAAATAACAGACCAAAATATAGTAATACTTCACCGTTCATTGTAATTTAGGCTATTGACAACATTGCTTTAACGCAACGGCTTTTAAAAATGTATATACTTTATATGTCTACTGTTGTAGTTTGTGGACGAGTGATTACCTTTTGTGCAAGATAAACACGTTTTCTCGTTCAATGCAGATCACGCGACAGGCCGCCCTCGTTTCGTAAAAACGCGGATTTTGTATCACACATGTGCAGCGCAATGACTTCAATGGAGCGAGGCGTTTGTCAGAAAATATCCTCCGAGATGAACTTTTCAGAGTGCAGGTGAAACTATTTCATTAGCGTCTCTCTCTCTCTCTGTGGGTGGACAGATGCAGCAGACTCGGTGAGACACGTGGTTTATCAGGATTCAGTCAAGCTGCTTGTGCTGCCGAGACCGCATTCCGATCTTAACTTACACATGGCTTCATGTTTTTGTTGTATAGCGTTCTTTTTCTTTATTTCACATGATTATCTCTTGTTTTTACCTGATTGTGTAGTTTTCCATTTCTCTGAAATGAAATAAAAACTATTCAAAAGGTGCTACAAAAACTACGGAAACCAGGTGCTAAAAACGCGTTACATGCATGTTATGTTTATTTTTTATTATATTCAAAAAATACTTTTTACATCGGCTATATGTATATTATTTGCAAATTTATATAAGAATATAAACTGAAACATTTTGCAAACACCGTTGAAAATTACTACAATTTCAAGGTTTCAACTTATAAAAAGCATCCACGTTCTTGTAGAGCACGTGATTAACTTGCAAAATGGGACTTTTCTAAAAGATCCTACTACCACATAACCACTGCAGATTGATATTTATAATACCCTGATAGCAGGGGCGTAGAATTTAGTATAGGGACGCTAGGGACACTTATCCCTATAGCAATAATTTCGATAAAAACGTAAAATATATTTCTATATTGGTGTCTGTCTACATACATACATACATACATACATAGATACATACATAGATACATAGATAGATAGATAGATAGATAGATAGATAGATAGATAGATAGATAGATAGATAGATAGATAGATAGATAGATAGATACTGTAGGTAGACAGATAGATACTGTAGGTAGATAGATAGAATGAGGCTTTTTGTAGCAAGTGATCTTACATTGAGTGCATCTAACGAAACTGTGTAGGAGGCCACCATTGTGAAACATTCATTAAAGAGCTCAAACACTCCCCCATCATCATGAACCTTCACAGGCCTACAGAAATCCTCCCCTTCAGAACACAGGAGCTGAGCAGACACCAGATGACACCTCACAGCTCCTCTCACTGAACACCACATGCTACTCGCTGAGATGGAGAAAAGAGCCGAAACATCTCATTCCTCAAGATCTGGGCGGACAAAGAGGGAGCCGTCACCTTCTCCTAAAGAGAGAAAAACCAAAGCACCCAAATCCGTCAAGCTCCAAGAGCCTCACAAAAGACAAGAAAAACCAGAAGTGACTGAAGAAGAAGAAAGTGGTGAATCCAAAGAGCCTCAGATGATTTCCAGAAGCACAGTTGTAAACGTAGACAGCGTGAGGGAGCGGATTAAAGAAGATCGAGAGGAGTTATTGGGGTTATTGGAGACTGAGGGGCCTGGAGAAGGTAAGTTTAGACAAGAAAACATCTAAAAAAGATGGAGAACCCCAGTTCTTCTGTCACTCATCATTTATTTTCTCGAAAGGCTTGAAGAAGAGATACCTCGGAGTTTGTGAGCAGCTTCTCATCGTTTTGGTCCTGTCTGTGGTGATCTTCTTCTTTCCTATTTTAATCTGGTTCTGTGTGAAGGTATGCTTTTAGTTTTTGAGACTAAATGTTACAAATCAATAACTCTTTTAACTTCCAATAACTATAATTTATAACCGTTATTATTATATATAATAAAATGGTTTATTTGTAGATTGTGAGAGAACATGAGAGAGCGGTGATATTTCGGTTGGGTCATTTATTGCAGAAGAGACCCAGGGGCCCTGGTACGTTTTCATATGAACACTTTTACATATAGTACATTTGCTGTTTTTATGTAAAGAGTTTATTATAAATAAAATAATAATTTTTACAATTAATAGGTCTAGTTTCAAAATATTTTATAATTAATAATTAGCATAATTATTAATTAGTGCTAATTAATTTATTTTATTTATATATATTTTTTATAATTTATTATTTTTTTAGTATTATTTATTTCTAATTTTATTTTATTAATTTTATTTAAAATGAATTGCCTTAAAATTAAGTAAATTACTTCTGTAATTTGAAAAAATAAGTTATGTGAACTTAATATTTCAGTGTTAATATTATTGTTTTACATACATTTTATTATTATTTAAATATTAACATATATAAGAAATCATTTAAACGTTATTTTTAATCATTTAACATTTTTGCATTTTTATCACATTTAATTTTGCTGCAGGGCTGATGTTTTCTCTCCCATTTTTGGATGTGTGCCATATAGTGGACATTCGTTTGAAAATACTGAGGATCCCTCCTCACACGGTAACAACAAAAAAAGTATTTTCCATATTTTCTGCATGTGTAAGTTTGCGTTGCATTTTCAGAGACGACCTCCGAGTCATAAAATGAAGTGTACTCTAAAAAGCTGACAATGACAAATACCATCCTACTGACGCACGTATGTAAACATGAGGGAGGCAGCTGGTCACCCGTAAGTCTCTAGTCAGGCTTTTCGTGTAGCTCATGGTGCTTGCAGCATTTTGATTTCAGAGAAAACAACTGATAAAATGTATATATGTACTTTGAGTCGTTTAGGATAAAAGCGTCTGCTCAATGAATATATGTAAAGATCCAATACGTCCGCCAAGAAAATCACAAGCCTGAAAAATAATAAACACCGTATGATTTGAATGTCCTTACATCATCAGGTGGTGACCAAAGATCTGGTGTGTACCGAAGTGAGTGCGGTGTGTTACTATCGTATCGAGAATGTGTCCGTGTGTTATTCAACCCTCGGCGGTGTCCCAGATGTGCTGCAGGCTCTGACCCAGGTCTCCGTTAGAGAGATACTGGCCCATCATGCCTTCACTGATATTTTGCTGGACAGGAAACGGATGGCCCAGGAGGTTCAGGTACCTCAACAGTTATGACCCCTCATGAGGGCTTGAAATAAGAAGTTTTAAAGGCACTTTGAAATTAAATTTTGATATGTTTTAGCTTACCTCAAGGGCATCCAAGATGTAGGTGTCTTTGTTTACACAGTATTTTCAATTTTGATATTTTTAAGTCAAAGCGTTCATGTCTATCAGTCATATAATGGAGGTCTATGGTCACCACCTCAAAGAGCATGCACAGAGAAGTCCAAATTAAACATGATTTAATGACTCGTAAATGTAAGTACACATTGATGGCCTAAGACACGAAACGAGCGGTTTTTGTGAGAAAACTAACAGTATTTATATCGTTTTTACCTCTTGTAACCACAGCCACGTCCAAGTGATCTAAAGTCACAGGCGCTTTGGTCTTTGAAATATATTGAAATCGTCTTCCATTGCAATTTCCTGTGTATCTAAATACGTTTAGATCTTCATAGTGAAGGATAACACTTCTGAAATCTCTGTGTAAACAATGAGTGATGTACACATGCGAGGGATTACTTCCGGGGCTTTCCGGCGCACTTGTGCAGACTTGGACGTGACTGTGATTACAAGAGGTAAAAACGATATAAATACTGTTCGTTTTCTCACACAAACCGCTCGTTTAGTGTCTTAGGCCATCAATGTGTACTTACATTTACGAGTCATTAAATCATGTTTAATTTGGACTTCTCTGTGCATGCTCTTTGAGGTGGACCCCATAGACCTCCATTATATGACTGACAGACAAGAACGGTTTGACCTAAAAATATCAAAATTGAAAATACTGTGGAAACAAAGACACCTACATCTTGGATGGCCTTGAGGTAAGATAAAACATATCAAAAATTAATTTCAAAGTGAACTATCCCTTTAATTTGTCGGACAGGTCACTTTAGATTCGGTAACCTGCAGGTGGGGAATCAAAGTGGAAAGAGCGGAAATGTAAGTAAATAACAGATTAAACTCCAAAGGAAGTTCCACGGAGGTACTCATCATAACATATGTCCACTGTCACAGAGAAGAAATCAGTCTTCCATCTGCGCTTCAACACAACTTCGCTGTGGAGGCCGAAGCGAGACGTCAAGCACAAGTCAAAGTAAGGCCAACGGTGCAAAATGGGATTCAAACCTACAACCCTTTTACCAACCTAGCTCTACAACCACTGCGCTTCGCTGTATCACAGGTGATCGCTGCGGAGGGAGAAAAGGCAGCTTGTGAAGCTCTGAAGACCACGGTGGAGTCTCTCTCTGGTTCTCCACTGGTCGTGCACCTTCGAATCCTGCAGCTCCTCCACAATCTGCGCTCGGAGCAGCCCGCTGTGGTCCTCAACATACCTCCTGATGTCCTGACCCAATCCATCGACCTCGCCAGTTTGACCCGACCTGCCAATCAAAGCCTGATCGCAGCTGACGGCTCCGAAGATGCTACCAAGGACTCACCCATGATGTAAAGACAACGTGTTAGTCAGTGTTTACTTGTGAAGACGTGAGCAGCTTTATACTACTAATTTTACCTAGATATGCATAATATATTGGTACTCACTTAAAGCACTATCACTGTTAAATGTAATCTTAATCATTAATGATATGTGCAATACAATACAGATGTGTCAATTAAATGCTTTATTACTTTGCCTCACAAAAAAATTTCCCTATTTAGTGTTTCTTGTCTCTGGACAGTTTCGAGCTGGCTTCAGATTTCGGACTTCTTGTCTTCTGAGCTTCAGAAGTTGCAACAGGGGTGCTGGGGGTCTTGGGTGCTGGTTGAACCTTCTTCTTGCTTACTGAAAATAGTCAGAAAATAGAAAATAGGTCAGATCATATCATATATACACCATTTACATTAATAACAAAGACACTTTTATTGGTTTACTTAAATTATATACTGACACCTAGTGGTGTGGATGCAACATTAAAATACATAATATGATATAATAATACATAATTTTCAGGGGTTAAATGTTGTTAACCCCTCTAGTAATGTTCGCATGTCAGTCAAAAATGACAGATTAGATTTTTTTTATTTCAATGAAATGATTGTTCAATATTTTAGTTTTATGATGTTTTTATTTTAATATTTTAGGCGATTTTAAGGTACTAAATTATATTTATGCAGTAGTTATAATTAATTTATTAACTTTTTGAGCATGTACCTGAAAATGAAATTTCCAACTTCAAAGGTCATAAATCTTGAATTTGGAGCACAGATTTAAGTTTGGCCTCTTTTATTTTAAAGATGACACTTTTAAAAAGTTTTAAAAAAGTGAAATTGAAAAAAGTTTTTTTTGTTTTGTTTTTATCATTTTACAATTATTGTTAAGGAAATGCACAAAAATACCATTTTCAGTTTTTATATGAAATATATATTTTCCAAAAAAAGTTTTACTGTAGAGCTGTGAAAAAATCAAATCCATAAATATAAACAAGCTGTGACCCAAATTTGAGGTTGATCTTAAAAAAATAGCTTTCGGTAAAAATGTTTTGGTAGCAGTACCAAACATTTCCAATAGATTAAATTAATCTCCCATTCATTTCCAATGAGGCCATTTTTGACCACAAACAATGCAAGTGTGACTATTTTTTTCAGGACCATCTAACCTTTTCGATTAATGTCTATGGAGTTTTTTGTGTTCACAAAGCAAGTGCCAAAAGCTTTACCAAGTTTCGTACCATCCTAATGAAGTAAAAAAAATAAAACTAGAAGGTTAAAATTGCAAGAAACTACTTCAAAGCCCATTTAAGGCCTAAGAATAAGACTAAAATGATCTCCCAACATAAATTAAGGTGCTGTCACATTTACCGCTGTTTGGCGAATTTTCAGAGGCAAAATCCAAATTTAAATCTACCATTTTGGGATTAGGGATTTCCCTACACACATTTCACAACAGATCACAACAGAAAGCTGTTTGATTTGAAAGTTACTTCTGTGTGAGCAGTGCTTCATATTTTGTTACACTTTTGACAATAGACAAAAGACAATGGACCTTTGTGCCCACAACATGTGACTGCACCTTAACGTGTCTTTTTCAGTATCTGAAGTGTAATGTCAGCCCCTGACACACTTACACTTGGTCTCCACACTGGGACGAGCCTGTAACTGCCTCTCCATATCATGTATCTTGTCCAGAGCTGCCTGTAGGTCTTCCTCTGCCTTTAACGCTCGTTCCTCCGCACTTATAGCCCGTGTTTCGACCTCTCTGGAAAATATAGCTCATGTAGAAAAGAACTCATTAAAGAGAAATTTAAGTTCACAATTCTAATACTTACAGAAGCTCTTGCTGAAGAGTTCTCACTGTTTCTAATGCATTAAAAGCATCCCGGGCATTTTCAGTGTGAGGAGACAGCACAACTTCTTCAGTCTAGAAAAGATTAAGATTTTAATGATTAATGCTTTTACCCTCTGTAAGTGGGAAGCTGATCACATGGAGAAGATACGGTATACTCACCCCTCTAAGTTGGACGGTGTACTCCCCTAAGTTCTTCTGAGTTATATTGCCATCATAACCAACTAGCTTGATGACTGGCCCATCTTTGTCATGTCCGCTGGCTGTTTCATCCCCCTGTGGAGGTGATTTGGTGGCATTTAATCCATTGCTATAAGACTAGCAAGCAGCTTATATGAAAAGGTGTTAGTTACATATTCATCATCTCTTTGGAAAGAATAAGACCCAATGGGAGCTGGTTCCTCTTCTTCTTCGTCTTCTTCTTCGGTAGGTTCCTCTGGTTGTTGCTCGACCTAAGAAGACGTACAAGGAAGTTATTCACATTTTGTACTACTTGGCATAGCTGTTTTCTACCGCAGAGTCCACTCACAGGCTGTGTTACAGTTTTTCCAGGCAACTGCAGTTCTACCATGTTTCCCTTCACATCTGACAGTAGTATCCGACAGGCCTCCACCCACTCACCACACTCTTTCTGAACAAACGCAGTGGCATTTCAGGCAAGATGTCAATCTCTATTGCTACTCAAGAAAGAGATCTATATTGCTAAGCACCTGAAGTTTGGCTAGTTGATGCAACTCATTCTCTGCGTCAGTTATGTTCTTCCGGATCTCCTCCTCCAGAACAGCCTGACAAGAGCTGCACGACAAGTGTAGTGTGTAATGAATTTCAGCGTAACCATAACTAGCTAAGTAGATGTTGAGTTAAGTGAGGTTACCTTGTGATATACTTAGAAAAGTAGTCAAGCTTCCCAGAGAGGTTCCTAGCATCCTCCTCTAGCTTCTCAACAGAAACGTCCACAATGACGTTCAATTCGGGAATTGGAAGATATGGTTCCTGATCATAATGGACTGGCACCATTAGCAGCAGAAGGTCCACCATCCAGCGAATCAGCTTTGTGTGAAGTGAAGCTACCTGCCAACACGGGATGAGATCATTACTCATGGCTTACTTCAGTTTCACTCGAACCAGCTAGTCAAGGTCTTCAGGATTACTCTAAATGTCCAGGGCTGCATTTTCCAAAAGCATAAGTAGAGACCATTGGCTTACAATGCCTTTTGGAGACGCAGTTGTCCTGCTCTAAGCCATGAGTGATGATACTCGTCTTTTCCAAAAGCACTGTACGTCCAAGTTGATCGTAGAGACCATCGGTGGCAACTATTCTACAGTACAATCAATTTAGGCTTACAATGCTTTTGGGAAACGCAACCAAGGTCAGTTGAACTCTGCAGGAAGGTGAGTTCAAGGAACAGGTATGAACACCCCTGACTTACGAAACAAAAGAAAGGTTACACAGGTCTATGCCGTACCTCGTCACGAAGCCTCATATTTTCACAGTGGAAAAAGTTTTCTTGAGAGAACAGGAATTCCTTCATTGTCTTGAAGACATCATCCAATTCAATCCTGTCACACAGGGAAATTGGACATGGTTCAACCAGAAACATGTGTCCAAGTTCCAAATCAGTTATCTATGAGGCTCCATTTCAGCTGCCTTAGAAAATAGCCTCTGTACTTACAAGGTTTGTCAAGCTATAATGTTTGTCCATTGCATCTCTCTTACTTGGTGTGGGGTTTCTTTTTAGCCCTGTCACGATTTAACTGTGTGCTGTCCACTAACAGAAGAGCCTCCTTAGACATATCCATCATGTTGCCAAGAGCTTCTTCCAACATAAGCGAATCACCCGAAGACTGCTCCTCTGGAAGTCCACTCAAGGCTTTTAACCTTCTCGACCAGAACTCCATAGTTTCAATAAGCAACATTAGCTTTGCGTGAATACCTGCATTAACAATCAAGAGCAGATGTTGATATCCATTTGAGAGAAAAAAGACTATGTCAGGGAAAAAAGGCATTGGTTCTCACCACTTTCTCCATTGATACGGATTCCCAGTTGATTCTGGAGCTCAGTGATGGTTTTTGCCAGCTCCCTCATGGCCTCCTGGCCTTTAGGTGGCGCTCCATCTAGACCAGGGTGTCTCCTAAAGAGCTGGAGGCAAACCTCAACCCAGGACTCTTGTAGGTTAGTTAAGATTTCAAGTGTTTCCTGACCAGACACTAGGTCCTCTCCTCCATACCGCTCACACTGCTGTATCAACGCCTATAGTTGGAACATAGATAGCTATGATTTTTACAATAACAGTTAAACAGTTTTACAAAGATAATTGAGTAAGAAAATAAAAAGGATTGCTAACCTTTGACCATTGCTTCAGGTCTTCAGACAGTTCATCAAATTTCATATTAGGGTTCCTAACGAACCATAGGAGAGCCAATAAACGTCAATTAAAATCATACAAATACAAAGAAAAAAAAACATTTTCTTCACTGACCTTGATTTGTCTTGCCACTTGACAAAATTAGCATTGACCGATTTTATGGTCTCGCTTTGGTTGCTTTCAGCCTTTCTGAGATTCTTCATGAAGTTGGTCAGTTTATCTTTCCATCGGTCAGTCAATTCCATGATATGGGATACATCCTCCGAGTCCTGTGAATAAAAAAAAACATGGATATCACCATTAGTCTACATGTTATAGTCTTGACAGACTGAGGTAAGAGGTATTGCAAGTGTACCTTCGTTGTTAGGAAACCAGTGAAACGATCTGCAGTATTGGCCCAGGTCTGCTCACTAATATTTAGCCGTCTGACCAGATGAAGTTTATTTATCTTTACTATCTGAAAGAGAAATGTGAGACATTTAGAGTCAAATATTAGAAATTCTTTCAATATTAGTGAATTATTCATGTCAAGGGGAATGTGACAAAAGATCACCTTGACTGCAAGACTGTAGGTGGCTTTTCTCCAGAGGTCTCTTTCATCATATAGCTGGGACATCTGTCCTGCAAGTCTCCTCCTCTGCAGCTCATAAAGTTCATGGTATTCTGCCACAATACTGCGAATGAATGTTATTTCAACCAGACAGATATAAAGTTTCAATTAAAGTTTCAAACACTCGGTTCACACTAATTAACTGGTTTAATGATTCATTCACACACTTTGCATTGCGTCGTGACTCCTCCAGGGCTTTAGCAAGCTCCTCTTTGGTTTCCTCTGCTTCTTTGGACACACTCTCATCATGTTGTTTCAAAGAACTCAGGTCCCTTTTAGAGATTGAGGTAAAAAAAAAAATGAGGTAAAAGATACATGAGGTAAAATAAATAAATAAAAAATAATAATCACACTCAACTGTCAATTGTTAAGTTGTGTTAAAGGAATTGTGTTACTCACCCCATGTCATCCAAGATGTCCATGTCATTCTTTCTTCAGTCGAAAAGAAATTAAGGTTTTTGATGAAAACCTTCCAGGATTTTTCTCCATATAATGGACTTCAATGGGAACCAAACGGTTCAAGGTCCAAAAGACAGTTTCAGTGCAAACTGTTAAAATGATTCCAGACGATGAATAAGGCTCTTATCAAGGGAAACGATCGCTCATTTAAAAAAAAAAAAAGAAAAAAGTTTTATAAGCTCAAATGGTCGCCTTGCTCTGTTCTGCGATGCGCGTTCATGACTCTCCTATTCGAACTCGTTCATCAAAATGAACGAATCTTTTCCTGAGTCAACTCATTCATTTCGTTCTTTGAATGAACCAAATGACATGAAAAAAGATTTGTTCATTTTAGGGCTGTGCAAAAATTAATTGCGATTAATCGCATCCAAAATAAAAGTCTGTGTTTACATAATATATTTGTGTATGCTGTATATAACTATTTTGTATATATAAATACACACACATGCATGTGTATATTTAAGAAAATGTGTTATTCATATATAAAATATTTATATTTATATAATATAGATTATGTATTTATATATATATATACAGAATTTAAGCGCAAATAATTCTTAAATATATACATGCATGCATAGGTATTTATATATACAAAATAATTCTATACAGCACACACAAATATATTATGTAAACACAGACTTTTATTTTGGATGCGATTAATCGCAATTAATTTTTGCACAGCCCTAGTTCATTTTGATAAACGAGTTCCAACAGGAGAGTCACGAACACAGAACAGCAAGGCGACCATTTGAGCTTATAAAACTTAAACTTTGTTATTTTTATTTTTAAATGAGTGATCGTTTCCCTTGATAAGACCCTCATTTATCGCCTGAAATAATTTAAAGCCCTTTGAACAGTTTGCAGTTTGCACTGAAACTGTCTTTTGGACCTTGAACCGTTTGGTTCCCATTGAAGTCCACTATAAGGAGAAAAATCCTGGAATGTTTTCATCAAAAACCTTAATTTCTTTTCGACTGAAGAAAGAATGACATGGATATCTTGGATGACAGGGGGTGAGTAAATTATCAACAAAAGTTTTTTTAAAAGTGAACTACTCCTTTAAGCTTACATATTAAGCTTTGCAATGGAGCTTTTGAAGTGAATGATGTTTTCAGTGAGCCGGCGGTCTAGAGCCTTTTGCGCTAAGGTTTCTGTGTGTAGACCCTTCACCTGCCGTGGGATGCGGTCGAAAAGAGACACATACCTCTGCCTAGACAAGTGAAAGAGGAAGTGAAGTCACTCTCTAATGAAAACATAGAGAAGGGGGAAAAAAAGAGGTAAAACAGTGATGGAGACCTGAGCTTGGCGAGGAGCTGACCCCTCTCGGCACATTCAACGCTGACCTGGCGGATTAGCTCGTGGAATACTATGTTGTAGATGTTCTGCTCAATTCCAACCAGCTCCAGTAAATTTTCAATCTGAACACACAAAGCATTATGAAATCATTTACAGTTTGTAAATGATGGCGCCCAGCAACCCAAATCTACGACCTAGAAGGTCATGACGAGCCTCCGAGTCTCAGCTGCATAATTGATGGGGATATGCTTCCGTTTATCTGTATATGTGTGGAAAATTACTGTGTTTATCTATTTCTTAGCCAATAAGAATCATTCAACGTGTAAGCAATGACATAGCTTAGACCTTGGAAATGGTATAACTGCTGTGATCTTTGTAACTGCACACTCCTGTGAGAGTTGGGAAGCTGACTTCTGCTGATGAAACTGCAAACTATATTCAATAAAACTTTTCTTTCATTTTTTTTATAATTCTGACTCCGGGTCTTCATTCTTCATTCTTCATATCTGGGTCTGTGACTGTATACCCCTTACAAAACATATAATCCTTCAACGTGATCCGCGACACAACTTAAATCAACCATCTGCTTGTTTCCAATGCTGGGACACAAACTAGCTGTTTAAACTGCCAAAGCTAACGTTCATTCACTCGTCCATTTGTCTGTCAGAAACTGAACACACATCTGTATACTGTATCCAGTGTAGACAGCGTCAGTGATTATAATGGGTTATATTTTACTTCTGACGTGATGCTCACATCCAGTGTAGGCAAATGTCAACCGTTAAAGGGTTTTATCTTACCTCAAGGCTATCCAAGATGTAGGTGTCTTTGTTTCCACAGTATTTTCAATTTTGACATTTTTCGGTCAAACCGTTCTTGTCTGTCAGGTCATATAATCAGTTGGACGTGGCTGTGGTTACATGAGGTAAAAACAATTATAAATACCGTTCATTTTCTCACACAAACCACTCGTTTCGTGTCTTAGGACTTAGGCCATCAATGTGTACTTACATTTACAAGTCATTAAATCATGTTTAATTTTGACTTCTCTGTGCATACTCTTTGAGGTTGACCCCATTGACCGCCATTATATGACTGACAAACAACAACGGTTTGACCGAAAAAATGTCAAAATTGAAAATACTGTGGAAACAAAGACACCTATATCTTGGATGCCCTTGAGGTAAGTTAAAACATATCAAAAATTAATTTCAAAATGAACTATCCCTTTAAGTGACTGAATGCCAATGGGCGGGGCCTATGGTGTGTTGATCTGAAACTATTAGTCGATTCTTGCTCTGGTGCCGGGCAAATGCAAATGTATTTGCCTGTGTGACGTCACAGATTCCGCAATATCTAAACGCGCCTTTAAATGCTTTATTTGTATAAGGAGCTATACAACCTGCAGGATGTTTTAGTGGCACAAACAAAGACAAATTTGATTTCTTATGTCATGAGCCTTTTAAAAACCACTGAAAAAACGAACCTGCGAGAGATCGGTTAGCTCTTGAAACTCTTGATTGACACCAGCTTTTTCCAACATTTCGTCCATCACCTTCATTAACTGAATCACCTCAAGACGGCCGCTTGGTTTCCTAGTGGTTGTTTAGAAAATATTATAAATATTAATATCAATAATTTCAAATAAATAAAGAAGAATTAGACATGCATATGACATGTCTTCCAAGTTTTTGTTTAGAAAATATTTATAATATTGATCATTTTTAAATAAATGAATGAATCTTAACTTACAATGATGGAAAGGCTCTTAGCTTCTTCTTGTCATCTTCTAGAAGAACTGTGAATTTGCTGTGAATAAAAAAAAAACTGTGAATTTAAGCAAACATTTAGCTGTACTATAAAAAGAGAGATGTTGTCACTATCCAAAGCAGACTCACTTACTCTTCATAGCACTGCAGTCCATCAAGGCCTTTGTTTTTTATGATGTGATATTCTTCTGGGATTAAAGTTTCCAGTGAACTCCAATTCTTCGACACAAAAAAACAACATGAAGTTACAAAATATACAAAGACACTGTGTATCAATTTCAGATTATTCTCCAGACACTTGCATTGGGATCTCCTTGAAGCTTTGCGGAGCTTCTTTCAGCAATTTGTTGGAGAGACACTGAGTCCCTCTGAGACACCAGAGCATCACAGAGAAAGGATATGTCTCTGTTCAGATTCAAACAAACACAGTGAGCTAGAAAATGGATAAATGTGTGTGTTATGTGTAATGATTTACTCCAACCTTCCAGCTCCAGTCAGAGAGGTTGGCTGGTTGAGAAAGTATTGGTATTTCTTGCGTCTAGTGGGATGGTGCCACACTGCATCAGGGCGGTGAATGAAACATACCTGGTGATGGTGAAAGAGGTCAAAAGAGCTGATTCAGTTACTAGAAACAATTTTGGCGAACGCTATTTTACCAAGTACAACATGCCTTTCTCAATCCTGGAACAACATTCCAATAAGCCAATCAGATTGAGGGACACGTTTACAGTGTATGTCAAATTTCGGGTTAGATGCTTCTACATCAGAGTTATTCACCTATCATTTCCCTCTGATTTTGGAGATAAATTATGGATAGGATTAGGTTTAGGGATAGGATTAGGACTAAATTTGCACACAGTCATGTTGATACTCAAGTGCCACAAACCTTGAAGTCCTTAGGAGTTTTGGTTAATCTGAGGGGTCCGAGTCTGTCTTGAGGACATGTGGTGGACCTTAAAGTTGTGAGGAGCTCGTCTGGGATTAAATCGTCACGCACTTGCAGGCTGCTTCTGTCTTTTATAGGTGTCCTCTCCCTCACACGGGGAAGCTCTGTGGCCACTAGATAGATTAATAACAGAAGTAAATAAATAAGAATATTACAGAAAAGGTTTGTGATAAGGCAATTAATATTAGCAATAACAAAAAAATGATGTGGTAAAATTACAAAAAAAGTGTTGGTAACTAGAAAGTTGACAGCACCCATTGACTCCTATACTATAGTAGGAAAGAAAATACTATGGAAGTCAGTGGTTACCTACCGTCAAATCTATGGTTGCCAACATTCTTTAAAATATCTTCTTTTGTATTCATCATTAGAAAGAAACTCATAACGTTATAGGTTTGGAACAACTTGAAGGTGAGTAAATTAAACGATGACCTATATGGATGAACTATCCCTTTAAGATTAAAGTTGATGATGTGGCATTAAAAGAAATAAACACACAAACGTAAGTCAAATATTAAGTCAAACAAAGATTATGTAAAGTGGATTCTGTAATTATTTATCATAGATGACAGAGTTCCCTCACTGTTATTGACAGCAGTAGTCGATCTCTTCGTCCTGCGGCTCTCTGGTTTTGCCCCATCCGGAGGAGACGAGCTGCACTTGACAGACACCGACATATTGAGGCCGTCTTAACCTCTAAACTCGCAGGACACTATTTACACACGAATAACCGCAGACAAGACGCAAATGAGCGAAAACATTACACTTTCTGCCGTTATCCATGCTAGAATACGCGTAAACTGCTACGCTATGCTACTGTGACTGTGCACGAGCTCACACTCTGGCTAATAAAAGTTTGTTGCCATGGACGCGTTGTGTCCATGTAATTTTCCAGTTACAAAATCACACTCGAGAGACTAATCTTTGAAGACAAAACTTTAATAAAATAGCTTTTATTCTCCTGCTAACATCTTTCTGTAGTGAAATTAATCAATTTAAATATTCATAAGAGGTGTTATGAATATTTTAGCGGGTAATTGATGCCATGGTAGCCAAACAAAGCCCAAACTAGTTGCTGGTCAGGTCACCGTTGTTGCTGCTGCTGCTAACCAAAAAAATAACTAATTATTTAAAACTAATTAAAAAATAAATAATAAAAATAAAACTGGAACGAAGATTAAAATTAGGTTGAAGTACAAAAAAGTAAAGCTAAAAATAAAAAAGATATAGAGAAGAAATATAAAACCCCTAAAAATGTTAAAACGCTATATAAGATATAGCTATAGATTGATTCTTATTATTTTCATAGTTAAGGAAATTTGCTAGCAAGTCCTTGCAATAAAGGCACACAAAACAACCCCTGCATTTTGTATATTTGTGTAGCAAGTTTATTTTTAAGGTCAATTTCCAATCCTATTCCTGAAACAAAACATTTTTATTTTTATGTTATTCAGTGCTTGTTTTGTGTTTCATCCTTCCATTATTCCACAGGGCACTCGTCAATGTTTATGGGGCCGAATACACTCCCATCCTCAAATGAGACAGGAGTTTTATTAAGCTGTACGTTCCGCAAACACCCCATATAAGATGTCATCTCCACTCCTTCTCTCACGTTCTCTGCATTAACAAGAGACAAAACTGTAAATTCCTATGCACTGAAAGGCCTTTCATGGAAGAAGAAACGTTTTTGCTATATGAATGCAGACTTTACCTGAAACGCCACCAATGTAGATCGTTTCTTGCTCTGTAGTAACGTTACGTGATACAGATCGCCGTCTGACTCGTGATGTTGCTTCATCTACTCTCAGCTCGATAGTTTTCCGCCGTAAGGACACTGTGGGATAGGTCATTTGAAATAAATGAAACTGAAAATTGTCTTTTATGATCTACCCTGATAAAAAGAAAAAAGCAGTAAAGTAGTACCTGCCACATGGTGAAACGCACCACTGAGGGGTCGTGTTAGGGTCAATGTGGTGCCATAGCGGTGCGCTCCGTCATTTGCTTTCACCACCACCTAATGAAGCATAATTCCACACAGATCGCACACTATATGTGATATTATATATATTTAACTTAATTATAGTCCAGAAACGGGCCCAAAACTTATGCTATGCCAGGACATTAATTAACACAAAAAAGCAAACTACAAAATCTTGATTACAGACACTCTTGAATTCTAAAGTGTCCACAAGGGGCGCTAGCGGTCATTAGCGCACACTGGGCCTCATTCACTAATTCGATCAGTGTGAATTATCACTAATAATTGTGTGAATAATATATTTTTAATACATGGAAGTACCACAAAAAAATCAGCCTAATTCCCAGCATGCGCATAAAAATATACTGTAAATCATGATTTGTTTTGTAAAAATGTTTGTATGCAGATTTCGCAATATTTTTTGCACACACTTAGTGACTCTGAGACCCATTTTCTTCTTCTACGACAACATTTTGATGAGAAACTTAAGACACTTAGCAAGAAATGCCCACAGTACATTTCAACGTGAAAGTTAGCGTTAGCATATGTAGACTTCTGATTCATTAGCTGCTATAGATAAACAACTATAAGACTGTAAACTATAAGTGCAGTAAACATTAAAACTATATGTGCTACAAACCAATGTGTTTAAGGTTACGATAATACATTTTTACTTTATAAATAGGTTTGTAACCAGCACAGAAGCACAAAAACGTGTTTAAAGCATTATGCATGCTAAGCGTTAGCATTCCACACTTTTTAGTCTTCCTTCCAAATCCTGTTTTTACCAATAATACATCCAAAATACACATTTTTTTTTTTTAAATACTCGTAAACTATATTTTTATTCACCTTTCCTCTCTTGAGAAAAAGAGTGAGCGTCCGTCCATGGTTATCGCTTTTATGGAAAACAAGGCCGGTGAGGTTCCTGGGTCGAATTTCAAAAGCCAAGTCATACGTAGAACCAGAGATAAGGTTTTTTTCTGCCAAACAAAAACATTTATTTAATTTCTTGAACCTATTTTTCTGTCACAAAACATATTTGTATCAACATGAAGGGCCAAACCTAAGACGAAATGTGCGCCATTTCCAGCAAAATACGCCCCCTTCTCCGTCACTCCATCAAAACAGGGCATGACCCCATGATTGACAGCTGGATCCACCAAGAGAACCTTGGAAACACTGAGGTCACGGATGCATCCGACTATACTCTTATGAGGGACTTCTCCCTGGGAGAAAAACAGTGTTATGCCTTTTGACAAGAACACAAGACTTGCGGTTGCGCTACATGCTGAAATAAGGAAGTTTCACATTCATACATATGTTTTGTGAAGCGTCTGAAGATGTCCCACATAGACAGGAGACTGCAGATCATGTGTGAATCCTTTCAACTGCTGTGTTTGAACACCATCCACAGCTAAAGCAAATTTGTGTTTCTTCATTCTGAACTTGATCTGTACACACACAACATGAAATAAAGATTTCGCAATTATGAAAAAGCACCATTTTGGCATTCTGCTACATACATTGTGCCAGTCACCATCACTGATCTCCAGAGAGGAAATCACTTTATCTGCCCCAACAAAGAGTTTGACTTTTCCATCATGCAAATACAGGATCACAAGAGGAACACCGTGTGTCCCTGAGATATGGAGTAAAATTCCTTCTGATGATGTGGTGCGGATGTCTAGGGAGAAATGGGGCCTGTAAGACAAAGAAACATCTCGTAAAAATGCTACTAAATTAAATATTAATACGTAAATAATGTACTTTACCAGTTATTGAGCTCCTCCGGATCAATTTTAAACTGCATTTGGCTGTTGGATCCAAGATGGTAGGTGTGTTTGACAGATTTTGTGTTTCTGTAGCCTCGTTTAAAGCTTTCCTTTTAAAAACAACAAAACATAGACTGACAAATGACATTAAATGTATACAAATATCTCAGTGCAAAATGTTTATAGGTGCTCTATATTTTTTTGTTAACATTTTTTAACTCAATACTGACACCTAGTGGTATGGAGGCTGCCTTATACAACAACAAAACTTTTCAGGGTTTTTTTCAGTCACTGCCATTTTAAAAATAGCCTATTAGTAGGCAAGCCCATCATGATTTACATTATTAGTTATGTGATCTCAACATGGCAGCCACCATAAAGGGGTCCTGTTTTATGTTGAAATATATGTATTTGTGTAGCTAAAAATAATAATTTTAGAGCTATCAAAAAAGCAAAACTCACAGTAATTTTGTCTCACGGATGCCACTTTGAGTGCTTCTCTCATTTAAGTTGACCATAATGTCTCTGGCACTAATAATTTCTTTAGATGTAAAAGTGTTTTTAAGGGTATGTTTTGATTTTGTCTCTGGGGTCTACTGGAATCGTTTTTTTTTAAAAAATACTAATTTCACATATTTTACGCTGCACCTCTCTTCCCAGTCTGTCAGTAACGCCAGAGAATGGTAACGCTCTGTTTAGTTCCTGTCTCTATGAAGCCCCTCCCCCTGAAAAGAGCACCGTGATTGTGTCTTTCGTTTGGGAAAATGTCACACTCCTTACCGAACTACGCTTCTTAATGGTGTCCAGAGGCTCTGCTTTACAGGATCCCAAAGATACACTTCCAGTCTGATTGAATCTGCTAAAGTCGGCTGGAATGTAGTCGCTCTGTGGACTGAATCATAAGGACATTATGAGTGACTTATTTCTGTTATATGTCATGATAACGCAATAAGAGTAAATCATAAAATCAAACCTCCGTAGATACAAGTTCCTCAAACAGCCTTTAAATAAATCCTTCCCCAAAATAAAATTTTCATTGGTTTTATCGATTGTGGATGACAATGGTGGATCTCCAATGTCTGTGTTGTCAACGTTTAGCTGCATCCTGATGGGAAATGTTTAACATGAAGTATTGAAAAGCATCTCTAGAAGTAAGTTTACCAAGATATTTTTTCTTACCCCCCGCTGCTTCTGTAGGCCGTTATGTAGTGCCATTTTCCAATTTCGCATTTGTTTCTGGAAGTTAATTTTTCCTTACGATCACTCATTTCGACAAAGCCGTCTTTCAAAGACAGCAAAAAGTCGTTATTCTGCAGACCAAAGGAAAACATCAAAATTAAATCTATAAATATAAATTATATTTATAGTTATTTTGTAAATAATTATAAAATGTATTATATAAAAAGTATATATATATATATATATATATATATATATATATTAGGGCTGGGAAACGATTAATCGCGATTAATCGAATCCAAAATAAAAGTTTGTGTTTACATAATATATGTGTGTGTAGTTTGTATAATTATTTTGTATATATACACACACACATGCATGTAAACATTTAAGAATATTTGCATGTATATACTTATATATATATATATATATATATATATATATATATATTTATACAAAATTAATATTATACATAAATATAAATATTTGATATATTAATAACACATTTTTCTTAAATATATACATGCATATGTCTGTATTTATATATACAAAATTATTATACACACTACACACACATATATTATGTAAAAACAAACTTTTATTTTGGATGCGATTAATCGCGATTCATCGTTTCCCAGCCCTAATATATATATAATTAAATAAAATATAAAATGTATAAAGAACTACAAAAATAAATGTCGAAATAAGAACCATCAAAAAACATACAACCAACTGGCAACCCTTTATATGGAAAGATTTTTCTTGATGAACTAACCATTCCACCAGTCTGTACTAAGACTGGAATATTTTCCTGGAATGTCTTGAATCCAAGTGAAACCATTGTCTCAGAGTCTGGCTCTTTATTAGTGGGTAACAGCGACAAAGAACTTCCAAATTCAAAAGTAGCCTCTCGGGAACCCTGAAAACAACCAACCAGAAACAGTTGAGATGAATTTTCTCCTGATGCACATATGCCGTCAAGTAGTGATGGAAACACTGTTTTGTGAAGCTTTTAAACCTTTGCGACTCAATTGTTTCAAACCAGTGATTCAGAGCATGTAACAAACTGCCAAAGTCAATTGATTTCACTTTCTCACATTTAGCTCCTAAACTCTGGAATAGCCTTCCTGATGTTGTTCGAGGCTCCCATGCATCTCTTTAGCCAAGCATTCACATAATGCTTACCTTTTAATCCTCTGTTCAATCAAATCGAATGCATTCATATTATGAACAGCAGCTTTGCTAATTATTTCCCATTTGCTTTTCGGCTTTGTTACGTCATAACCTTTTCAAAATGTATTGAACTTCAATGTTACGCCACCAGGGGTACGATGATCTCCGTCAACAGCTCGTGGCGTTTATTTTGTGAAGCAATTTGTTCAGTTTAGTTCAAAGTTTCGAAAAGCTTTGTTTCTCCCATCAGTACTTACTTGTCCACAAAAACTGTCTTACCAGTAAAGGATTTGGACAACCTTGGACAATTCCAACTTCCTCTGTGAAACTAGAAGTGACATCTACCTGGACGTTATTGACACACCCTCTAAGTGATGGAAGAACAATATTATGTCTGGAGGGGAAAAAAAATGTAAAAATTAATATTTGGTTATATTAATATATTAACATAAAATATTAATATATTAATATAAAAGTGAATATTGCAAGAAAATTAAGCCTCTTTTAGGACAATTGGAAATTAAATATGCTTAATTTTATTTATGTTTTTCAGCTGCTCCCGTTCACGGGTCAATTTTATTTAAATGAAAAATATTATTTCTTATTTGACCAATGCTCTCATTTTTAGATTTAACTTTCATTTAACATGTTTTCCTCTATCCCTAACCAATAACCATAAAGATAAAAAATGAAGAAATCTAGCAATAAACATAAAAAATGATAACATAAATACTTTTCCCGGACTGCAATTGGAACACCCCCAATGTAAGCCTCTTTGAAGAGCCCTTTGACGTATCCCAAAAAAATGTTGATGTAATCTGTGACAACTATTGTTGTTGGTCTTCTATCATTCATAGTCAGTCTGATCTGGATGAAGTTTGTCTAAAGGGGGGAATAATATAATATAATAACATTATAATATATTAAAATACTTTATAATAATAAATTAAGAGGTTACAGGAAAACGTACTTTGGGAAATACTTTTATTTTGGACTTTATTGTGTCATTGTTTTCTCTTTGCAAAACAATATAGCCTCCTTTCAATGTAACAAGGAAGTACGTGTTCTGTAAACAAACAAAAAACATTTACATTTTATTCAAATCTTCTGATATTAAAAATCAAACAATTGTTGTGTCAATTTTCATATCTGGATTTAAAATGCAACATTTTTGATTTGGAAGTGTGAATCAATCAAAATTTTTACCTCGTCTCCCATGTAAAAAAGCACAGCATCCATTTGACGACTCAGAACTAAGAACTTAATAAAAGAGTTCGAGCTTGATATATCAACCTTTCCGTAGCCCGTGCCATCAAAATAATACCCCAATGTGCTGACTTTTCCCCTAGGGAAGGAATATCAGAAAAATTACTAAAAACTTTGAAGCTTTGAAGCAAAAAAAGAGAATCATCTTTACATCATAACGTACCTTCGACACAAGTCGTTTTTTGTGATGTTGACGGCACGTTGAAAGTTGTACAAGCCGAGGATATGATCATTTAGAGTAGAAAACTCAATACAGCCCTTGAATCCTGGGTACCTAAGCTCTGCAGGCGGCTGAAAGCGTTATTTAATTGTTATTTTTAGATATTTTGACTAAGAAATAGGGGAAAAAACTGATTAGAAATGTTGCAGATTTCAAACTGCACGAGCATGTGTACTTGTTATTTATTTGTTAACATTTGAAGCTCTGAAAAGAAAGCATTCATCTCAAAATCTCTGAGAGCCATTAGTCCATTTTAACAGTTTTGCAGACTTATTTACCGTAAAATTGCTTGGGTATCCGCCCACGTATAAAACGACCTCATTGGGATCCAGATCAAGCAATCCATTCCTGGATCCAGGTCGATTGATCATGGGCTGCAGTTCTTTGGGTTCAGTTGATGTGAAAGTCTCTGTGTATATGACCTGTGCATCTTGATAAACTCTGATTTGGGAACAAAGGAAATTAAAAGATGGATAAATGGTTTTCAGAAATGCAAATGTACGCAATTTGCAAAGCTCTACTGTGATGAATGATGCTTACCTGCGGAAATCCACCCTATCCATAAAGGCTTTGTCATTGCTGGACCTTGTGATTTCGCTGGTCTCTATCTCATGAATATAGCCGCCCAGTTTGTAGACACAAAAGAGGACACCATTCCTCACAACCAGGCCAATGAAATCCTTGACTGTCTATTGGTCCGGAAAGTAACAAATAAAAAGATGCCCTATGATACACCTTGAATATCAATATGAAAATGCACCATTATTACAATTCCGGCTGATATTGATAAGCCGATTTATTTTTTTCATATTATGGCCGATAACCGATAATTGTTATGGCCGAAAAAAACGATACACGATAAATAAAAAACAACAACTAAAAACTATTTTAAAAGCTAAAAATAAATTTAGCGAATAATAAATAAATGAGCGTGAAACATCTAATGTTAATATCGGTACCGAATCTACCGTTATATCATACATTCCTATATTAATGGCTCTTTTCTATTACCAGTACCAGCTCGACTCGGCTCGGCTTGTCTCAGCTCGCTTTTCGCTCCGTTTTCCATTGATTTAGCGAATAATAAATAAATGAGCATGAAACATCTAATGTTAGTATCGGTACCGATATATCATGCATTCCTAATATATTAATGGCTCTTTTCCATTACCAGTACCAGCTCGACTCGGCTCGCCTCAGCTTGCTTTTCTCTCCGTTTTCCATTTTTTTAGCGAATAATAAATAAATGAGCATGAAACATCTAATGTTAATATCGGTACCGAATCTACCGATATATCGTACATTCCTATATTAATGGCTCTTTTCCATTACCAGTACCAGCTCGACTCGACTCGGCTCGCCTCAGCTCGCTCTTCTCTCCGTTTTCCATTTTTTAGCGAATAATAAATAAATGAGCATGAAACATCTAATGTTAATATCGGTACCGATATATCATGCATTCCTAATATATTAATGGCTCTTTTCCATTACCAGTACCAGCTCGACTCGGCTCGCCTCAGCTCGCTTTTCTCTCCGTTTTCCATTTTTTTAGCGAATAATAAATAAATGACCATGAAACATCTAATGTTAATATCGGTACCGATATATCGTGCATTCCTAATATATTAATGGCGCTTTTCCATTACCAGTACCAGCTCGACTCGACTCGGCTCGTCTCAGCTCGCTTTTCGCTCCGTTTTCCATTGATTTAGCGAATAATAAATGAAACATCTAATGTTAATATCGGTACCAATATATCGTGCATCCCTAATAAATTAATGGCTCTTTTCCATTACCAGTACCAGCTCGACTCGACTCGGCTCGCCTCAGCTCGCTTTTCTCTCCGTTTTCCATTTTTTTAGCGAATAATAAATAAATGAGCATGAAACATCTAATGTTAATATCGGTACCGATATATCGTGCATTCCTAATATATTAATGGCGCTTTTCCATTACCAGTACCAGCTCGACTCGACTCGGCTCGCCTCAGCACGCTTTTCGCTACGTTTTCCATTGATTTAGCGTATAATAAATGAAACATCTAATGTTAATACCGGTACCGATATACCGTGCATCCCTAATATATTAATGGCGCTTTTCCATTACCAGTACCAGCTCGACTCGACTCACCTCAGCTCGCTTTTCGTTCCGTTTTCCACGGATTTAGCGAATAATAAATAAATAAGCATGAAACATCTAATGTTAATATCGGTACCGATATATCGTGCATCCCTAATATATTAAAAGTGCTTTTCCATTACCAGTACCAGCTCGGCTTGCTTTTCGCTCCGGTTTCCATTGCAGACAGTACCGCCACAAATAGTACCCGTCGTCATAGCGACACCATTCATTCTTAGTTGCCCTATCAAGCTCTCGCTGGTTCCTCTCTTCGGCAACCAAACAAAGGAAAGTCTGCACCTCCTCGTTTGACCACGGCGCATTCTTCCGAGTTGCCATAAAAATAATAGTACGTTTATTAACTATCTCTGGCCAAACTATTTAAAAATGGCAAAGTTATTCTGGATACTCCCATCTGGTGCATGCAATGAAGACGCAGTAAACAGTGACGATTCTCTCTGACCAATCAGCAGTCGGCATTGTTTTCACGTCACATTTTAGTACCGTCCCAGCTCGCCTTATCTCGCTCAGAACCTGATCCTAAAAAAGTACCCGAAAGCAGGTACAGGTACAACTTTTACACAGTGGAAACTGGAAAACCAAACAAAGGCGACCCGAGCCGAGTCGAGTCGAGCTGGTACTGTGTAGTGAAAAAGCGCCATTAGTAACGAAAGGTCTTCTCACATGTTTATTTCCAAGGTAAAGAACAAACTGGTCATCTTCCAGTTGTCGTCTACGCCTTCCGTCGCCTCGAGATTTTGGTTGGTGTAGCGTAAGATTAAGAACCGTGAAGGCTCGGAAGTCTTCCAGGTCTTTAGGAGGTCGAAGTTCAATGTGAGCATCACCGGAGAACAAGATCGGCCCCCTGATCTAGGAACATAGGAGAGAAGCAAGAGGATAAACATCTGGAGGCTGTTGGAGAAACATCTCTTCTCCCACGAGCACTCACTCTGTTGGCCGCGTCTCTGGTCTGTTCGATCAAGTTTTTGATTCTCTGGATACTGCTGGATATGTTGGCTGAATCAGGCATCTGCTCACTTTTGTTCTCCACTTCGTGCAGTTTGTCAATTAGTGAAGGGAAAGACTGATCCAGTTCTGTTACTGTAATGAAGACAATTCAGTGATGCTCCTTAGAATTAAAGTAACGTAAACGCTCAGGCTTTGTATTCAGATCAACTCAAGGAAAGAAGAGCCGAGAAGACTCACGTGTTTTGTTGACACCATCGAGTAAGTCGTCCAGGTTTGAATCTTGAGGGGAAATATTAATTTTCTTCAGTTCTTCGCTGATGTTCTGCATTCTGGTTATCGCATCACTTGCTGTGGCGTTCACATCCGAAGCACCTTCCTTGGCTTGGATGATGAGATCGCCAATATCGTCTAAAAAAAATGAAACCACCAAAAGAGTTCATCTGACAAGACCACTACAATATTTATTGTGGGAAAATGATTGAGAAAAATGGAGCTTCTGACCTCTTTTGATGTTGTTCATCTTCTCCAACACATCTCGCATGACTTGCTTCAGCTCGTTCTGTTTGTTTTCGGCCTGTTGGATCAGGTTCTTGTAAGCTTCACATTTCTGTGTGACATCTGTAGATGAAAGTTTTGTTACTACCCATCACAACATGTCCATGAAAAACCCATTAGATCATGATTAATTAAGACTGTGTTATTCTTAAGTTGATCTATATTACTGCTAGATGCTATTTTATGGTTAATTGTAGTTGCATTAAAAGGTGAAAAGTGCAACCTTTTAGCTGCATCTCCGCTTCCTTGGATTTCCCTAGAAGAGTATTTGCAGAATTTTTCAGATCCTTGGCTTTATTTTGTAGATCTTGTCCTCGCACATCCTGGGGAATGAAATGAATAGAACGATGAACACTAGAACAGTGAAAGATACCTGTCCTTTTATGATTGTTATAAGTGGAGTGGAAATATAAAGAAGATATCTTTAGAATTTATCATTAAGTATTTTATATTTATTTTTCATACTCATCACATTTACCATCATCTAATGCTCACTTTTAGTTTATTTAGACAAAATATCTTAATTTTTTTTTTTGTGACATACTTCGAAAGCCTGGTCTGCCGCTTCTTTGGCACGTTTAGCGGCAGCTTCCGCCTCCTTTACGGCATCAATGATGTCTGTGAATGCTCTGATGGCTTCGATTGCTTTCTGAACAGCGGTTGAGTTGGTGATGCTCACTATGACCCTACAAAACACGTGTAATATTTAAAGGGATAGTTCACTTTGACATTAATTTTTAGTATGTTTTAGCTTACCTCAAGGGCATCCAAGATGTAGTTGTCTTTGTTTCCACAGTACTTTCAATTTTTATATTTTTTGGTCAAACCTTTCGTGTCTATCATTCATATAATGGAGGTCTATGGTCACCACCTCAAAGAGCATGCACAGAGAAGTCCAAATTAAACATGATTTAATGACTCGTAAATGTAAGTACACATTGATGGCCTAAGACACGAATCGAGCGATTTGTGTGAGAAAATGAACAGTATTTATTGTTTTAGCTCTAATAAACACAGCAACATCCAAGTGATCTGAGGGCGCAGGTGCTTTGTGCAGGCGCTAAAACGATACAAATACTGTTCGTCTTAGGCAATCAATGTGTGCTTACATTTCCGAGTCATTAAATCATGTTTAATTTGGACTTCTCTGTGCATGCTCTTTGAGGTGGTGACCATAGACCTCCATTATATGACTGACAGACAAGAACAGTTTGACCTAAAAATTGGAAACAAAGACACCTACATCTTGGATGCCCTTGAGGTAAGCTAAAACATACCAAAAAATTAATTTCAAAGTGAACTATCCCTTTAAAACGTCTAAAAATTATTGGAATGTTTGGAGGACTCATGACGTACATTTGAAAGTCCATAGCCAGCTTCATAAGTTCCTGCGCGTGCTCCTCTGCCCGTCTCACAATTCCCTGCTTAGCAGTTGCGCTGGAGAGCTGCTCGAGTTTTGCATCTAGATTGGTTTTTGCTCCGTCAATCAAAGCTGCAAGATGAGACAATTCCTGGCGGAGAACAAGACGTAAGTATCCAAACAGGTGAATGTTTCACAAAAAGAATTTCATAATTTGTCACCTCTCTTAGGTCATTCATTATTTCCTGAAGATCCTTTGTCTCTTTTAGAGTCCTTTTGGTCATGTTCACATTGGCAAGAATATTTTCTTGATGTTTACTCAATCCTTTCAACTGCTTCTGTTAACCAAACAATCAATGGAACTATTTAATGACATATGCAGATCTTATATTACAGTGGTTCTTAAACTCACTGTTTAACATTATTGAGAACATTCGCCACCTATTGTAAGCTTATTACCAAAACATTTTTCAGCTGTTCCTCATTGAGTTTATTCGCACCATTGGACTTGATCACATCAAACTGTGCGCCTATAAGAGCGTCTTGTATATCTTGAAGATCTTCCATCCAATCCATGAGATTCTGTCCAATACCATCAGCTTCAGCCAAGGAGCCATTTAGAGGAATCGTGAGGTCATTCAAGATGAGGTTGAGTACTGTGAGAGAAACAAGCATGCTTTCGGACCCAAAAAAGAGCTTTCTCACTTGGCCACTAAAGCACTCTTGAATCAGTGGTGTCCATTCCTGCTCCTAGAGGACAACTGTCCTGCAGATAATTCAACACTAAACACACAACTAATTAAGGTCTAACTAATTAAGGAGCTAAACTCGGCCACCAAGAGCAGGAGTGGACACTCCTGTCCTAACTGGTGTAATTCGCAAGCGATTGACCCACGTGTTAGTGCTTTTCTGAGCTCCTGTTTAGCCAGCTCTCTCTGAACCCTGCAGCTCTGCCTTCGCATCTTCTCCAACATCCATTGGGCTTCTTTTAACATCCTAATGGCCGCCTCTGTGTTCCCACCCGTGTGGTTTGATCGGCTCAACTCGTCCAAGAACTCTACGTGGGTCAAGAAGCAAAAGTGCAACTAGTGACCTTCCAGCAAGTTGGAAGAAGACATTAAAAAAAGCTCAGCTGGATCTAGTGGGTTCACCTTGTATCTTCAGTAAGAGGTTCACACTCTCAGATCGTAGGTTGTCCCCCCTTTGATATGTTTTGTCCAAAGTCTTTAGCAACTGAAATGCCGTACAGGACAGCTCAATTGCCTGCAGGAACAAACACAAGTTGCAATTGGTTGGATGGACATCATAAAGATAAACCACCATAAACAAAGTAGCCGTAACAATACCTTGTCGTTGAGGAGAGTTAGGTCATCTTTGACAATTTCGAGATCAGATTCAAGCTCCGAAATCTTTGGTTTCAATGCGTAGACAGATTGATTATACTTGTGGACCAGAACCTAAAGAAGGGGAATCGGGTTTCATTAAAAAACGATGTGTGAAAATACATTAGCATTTGTAGGAGGAACTACAATTGTTGTAGTGACCTTTGCACCAGCAATGGCATCTTCAAGTTTGTCCAGCCCCGTGTATGAAGTAACATTCCGACTATATGACTCAAGTTGGTTCTTCAGAGTGCAGAACTCATGCTCATTCGCTTCAAGATCATCCATTAACTTAATGACACAGATATCGCACTCTAACAGGAAGAGTTCAAAGTTAAAAAAGTTAGTCAATCCACATCTCAGTCATGCCTTGTCACATCTGCATATGAAAAAATATCACATGATCATTGGAATATAAAACTTTCAAAGAAGATCCATGTATATTATTCAAATTAAAGTAATTTGTAAGACATTTTTGAGGATTGTGAGCGCAAACCGTAGCAGACGCCAGTGTGTGGGTCATCAGCCTCATAACACTCTATGAGAACAAAGAAAACAAATGTTATATTGTTGGTTTAACTTAAAAAAAGTAAGTAACCTGGTTGCCTTCAAATTTTAAGTTGATTGAACTGGAAAAAATGAGTTAATACAATGAAGGAGAATGATTTAATCATCAGAAACTCAAAATTATATGTTATCTGAACTAAATAAATGATTTAAGTTGATTTGACAAAAGAAAAAATGTGATTACTAATCATGAAAATATAATTTTTTTACAGTGTTTAACTATATACATTATAATTTATACAAATATTATATGTATAACATTAATTACAATTTTTTTTTATCCCAGCAGCCTTTTATGTTATTATTATTGCTATTTTTACATTATTATTACTATACTGTAAACAGCATTTTTAAGATAATTGATGTAGTTCAGATAACATAATATTTGGAGTTTCTGGTGATTAAATTAATCTCCTTCATTGCATTAACTCAATTTTTCCATTTCAATGAACTTAAAATTTTTTAAGGCAACCAGGTTACTTATTTTATTTAAGTTAAACCAACAATAGTTTTTTACAGTGTATACAATATGTAAATGTAAATGTATACAACATGTAAAACATGAAAGCCTGCTTACCGCCTGTTTGCGGGTCACATACATAACCGTAGTCACAGTCACATGGCTGACAGTTACCTCCTTCTACTAAAGGGCTGCCGTAATATCCAAGCGCACACCTAAAATATGAAGTAAATAAGAAACTATCTCTTCTAAAACATTCATGCACAAGTTTTGGCATATTTATATGTTTTAAAACCAATACATACCTTTCACATCGAACCCCAGAGTAACCAGGTTTGCACAAACATTCAAACTCATCTCCAACCCTGAGACATCCGATCGCAAAACTGCACAAACAAATTAATAAACAATTATTATATACTAAACGAATAATAAAAAATATTAAACAATCAATAAAAAGTTCTACACAATAAAACAAATTTTATAAACAAAGCAAACTTTCAGGTATGTCATTTTATTATTCTATGACATCGCACCTTTTCGATGGGTCTGTTAAGGGACACGGACACATACGACAGGTTCTCAGAGAGGCGCTGCCATAGTAACCCTCCATGCAACGCTCGCAGTGGTCGCCTGCTGTATTGAACTGGCAGTTCTGCATTAAAACAAAAAAAAATTAAAATTCAATATGTGACACGGCAAAAGATGCATTGAATTCACAATGTTATAATTATGTTATCAGTTAGGGATGACTTTACCACAAATAGGGGCTCAATGAGGGGTTATAAAAGTAAAAAAAATATTAATGAAATAAAAGATGAAATCATACCAGACATTTTCCAGTGTGTGGTTCGCAGTCATAGGACAGGCCATTGCAGTTGCAAGGTACACACCGTCCCTTATACGGTCCGCTTCTCTCCCTGTAATAACCACGATCACAGTCCTGTAATGGAGCAAATGCAGAGGACAAGGTCATCATGAGATCCAGCCATGATGTGTGGACATTTTGGAAAACCTTACAAAGGTAGACACTAACTAGTTAAAACCCTGTTCCGGCCGGGTGACCAAAAAAGAGGAAATCAAGGCACTGAAATATTTCTAAGAACAGTGAATCCCAATGGAGACTCGATATGTGGGGCTGTTGTACAAATCAAAGCTGGGAATCTGAACTTTAGCCTTTAATGTATGGTAGGCCTATATTTTACAAATTTGACGTGTTGCCAAAGGGTCAGATAGCAACAGGCCGGCAGATCAACAGATAATGGCTTCCCTTTTCAGAGTGTGTGGTTTTCGATTGTTTATTTAGGCTGCATACCAAATCTGTTATCTGACATACCTAAAAAAAATCATGCTTGAACCTGCTTGGCTGGGGGTGACTCCTAAAAATATTGAATTAGTTTGTGGCCTATGGAAGCTTGATTCTGCCACGGAATTAAACAATTTACAAAAAGATAATTTTGACTTTTTATCTTACAATTCCAGTTTATATCGCAATTATGAATTTATTTCTCTCAGTACTTTACTTTATTTACAGTTGGCGACTTTATCTAACTCCCAATTGAGCTTGATTTGTAATTCTAACTTTTTCCTCTCTCGAAATAGCCAGTTTATAGACTTTATAACTCTCAATTTCCATTGAAAACTATATATAAAAAAAGACATAATTGTGAGATAAAAAGTGAAAATGACCTTTTTATTTTTTATTCAGTGACCGAAACAAACTTCCATGCAAGCTGCCAACTCTCACGCTTTCAGAGAAAGAAATATATCCATAATGAATAGATACTGATGATTGAAATCGAGTCGTGAAACGTGAATATCACACCTTTTGTTAAACCCGCAGTTTTAATCGACGATTTATTCACACATTCTCAAAAATGATTAACGTTAGTTTCCCTACCTCATCACGCGGTCCATATGTAGGCATTTTTACAGTCTGTGGACACATTTTTTGTATTACAGTTTGTTTGTAAAAAAGTGTTACATAGCCAACCAGTAAGTTGGTGTTTATTTTAATTCACATCGCGTTGGACGAGGATTCGATTAGAACTACAAAAACGAATAAAAAGTCTTAAAAACTACTAGCATGGCGGATGTTTACTACAAGCAAGTCCTACGTTACCTTTTAGATAAAGGTGTTTAAATGTGATTAAGAGTATCTAACCTAACTAAAAGATATTTATCCAATGTTATCCACATTAGATTTCATCTGCAAAAGCATTGTTAACTTTTGTAATGACACTTTGGTCATTTCACTGTTGAAATAAACATCTTAAATCAGCCAATAAGCTACCTTGCTAGTAGTTGGTTTAAGATGGTCTTAGCACAGTTTAAAAGTACCCCCATACAAAGCAAAGACCAGATTAGGTAGGTTTTGAGAGTTTTTACCCTTTTTTGTACCTTTGTTTCAGGTAACATCTTACCTTAATGTGTGTGGAATCACAATACTTCCTGAAAATATGCCTCCATGATTCTTGATTGTTGTTGTTTTTGACCTGGGTATCATTGTCCCACCAGAATGTTGTAGGATGTCCAAGCTCATCTGCAGATACCCAGAGATCCAGAGAAAAGAGCACCAGTACTCCAATCCACATCATTTTGACTCCCAAGAATAATAACTTAGCCATTTATAAATGTACATTTATATATGCATATGCATGTACTGCAAGACTACAACTCTATACTCTCTTGAACAATATGCACTCTTTACTCTTGGAAAATACCCCTATCTTCCTGTTTCTCTCTCCAGGTGTGTGTGTGTGTGTGTGTGTGTGTGTGTGTGTGTGTGTACAGAGGAGAGGTTGGGCAGTGATTTTTTTTACACCTGCTGGCACCACCAATAGGCAAGTCAAGGAATATCTGTGACCTCAAGGAACTTCATAAATTATTAACTTTTTATGTTTCAGGCCTAACAATGTCTACTTTTTAACATGTGTTTATTTTATTTATTGGTTGATTGATTTTTTAAAAGATTTTTAAAAATGTATTTATTAATTTCTCAAAAAACTTTATTATATAAAAAAAATTACAATATAGAAATTCTTAATGACAAACAATTAGATGTTAGTCAATAATTGTATTGATTTTCATATTTAAAGTTTATTTAAATGGTCAAAACAGCAACTTAAATAGTTTTTTTCATCAATGTTATTAATATTTCTTTTCATTTAACCTCCTAATTTTTTTTCCCCCTCACAATCTTTAATCTGTCATGTATAAAATGCACTGATTAAATACAGTTTACGCAACACTGCACAACAATAGCAACAAACCTGTTGTTGACAGCGCAGGTTGATCGACACACTTAACAAGACAAAACCTTTAAGCATATGACCTTGTCTCTATTAGTAACCTATTGTGAGAACTTCAAAACACACCTGGGGAAAAGAGCACGTGTGTTTACACAGGAGGAGAGGTTGTGTAAAAAAAATCTTGATAAAACACACCTTAAGATAGACTGAAAACATGATCTGTGGCAAGAAAAAAAATTCAGCTCTGTAGTGCCCTAAATGAAACTGCCTTCTGACACAAAATTCAGACATAATAAGTCTTTATTGGATAATGTCTCACACGATGGGATAAAGAGCATAGCTGGCGATGCCGCATGTATTTTTGCCATTGCGTATCATTCTCATGTAGCCTCCTTCTCCCCATCCTGTACCCCAACTGAGGAACGAAAGGAAAAGTCACACACCTAGAATTGAATTACCCTGCTTTTTAGACATGCACCCTGACACATGGTATTCTATGAAGTAACTTTTTGTTACTGTAATCTACACAACAGGTGCACAACATTTAAATAGGTGTTTAGTTTGTTGTGTTGCTAGTAGTGTACCAGAGGTGTTAATGTACTCATAAACCTAAATGATGGGCGTTCTCTTACCTGTTTTTGATTATCCAGTAATCTTTGCCCTCCTCTGAGCCATAACCAACCACAAGCACAGCATGGTTGAGGTTGTTAGGGTTACAGTTAGATTCCTTGTAGATTCCTATAAATATTATATTATATAACATTGATTATATATAGAAAGAATCATTTGAATTGTTATATACTAGTTTATTGTTATATAATAGTTAAATAAATAGTCACAAAACATGAATCTATCTATGTATCTATCATTTATATATACATATATATATATATAGATAGATAGATATAAAATGTATATTTTATATAGTGTGTATAATATATATATATATATTTAAAAAGTAATATATTTATTTAAAAAAGTATATATATATTAAAAAAAATCAATGATAAGTCTATGAAAAATCAATAAATGATTTTTATTTCAACATTAAATATATATATATATATATATATATATATATATATATATATATAATAGTAAAATAGTTAATATGATATTAAAAAATATATATAATACAAATAGTGTAAATAGTAATAAAAAACAGAAATTCTTAGTAAATTATTGCTTTATATATTATTTTCTTCTTTTCTTAGAATGAAAATAGAATCAATAGAAGTGAAGTCTTACCTGAACTGTAGAAGAGGAAGCTTGGATGGTCGGCATCTATAGCGACGGTGATTGGACCGACGGTTGCCACGGCGTCAGCCAATGCCTGCTCATCTCCGGCTGGGATGAACCTGTAATCACGGATTCTGGCAACAACTGAACTCCTGTCGTAGAAGCAGGGCTGAATATCCTGGTAAAACCATAACCAAAAAAGATTTATTCAGTTTGGCCATCTCAGAAAAAAAAATCATACAGTCTACTTCTCTAACTCAAATAAACAACATCTCTCACCGCTGACGTATAGGGGTAAGTGCTGGAGCTCTCCAACCCTTGACTGATCACATAATCATAGGCATTGGCCATCCAGGCTCCGCTGCAGCCGTACGTGCCATAAGATCTGGAGCAGTCCACCAGCTGCTGCTCGCTGAGGGACACCAACTGTCCCGTCCTCTTGAACACTTGGCCTTCGATGGCACCCGTAGTGCTAAAGGCCCAGCAGGACCCACAGTATCCCTGGAAAAAATTAAAAAAGACAAATCTTTAGGACCAAACATACAGTCAAATCATTTTCAACAATGTACATATCCCATCTAACAGGATTCTCAGTGCTTTGGCTAACGTTTTTGGGAAGGTTCTCTTATTACGATATTACGGTAACATTAATAGAAACGTTCAACTTTAATAATGTTCTTACAATGTGAGCACAAAAACGTTATTTATACATCATTCATTGAACATTTCTTCCTGAAATGTTTAGCTGGACTTCAGAGAACATTCAGAAATAATGTTTTCATAACTTAATGGCAAATGCTAGCTTGTATTTTTGTTAGCTGGGATGACACTATGGAATAAAAATAAAAATAAGCATATGAATGATGAAGAAAATAGACTTAGAAAATAGAAAAGAATCCCACCTGGTCTTTGACTTCAGTCACATATCCCTGTACTCGATAGTCAACATTGGTCAATCCCAGTCTGTTAGCATTTAAACTGAGCGTTTGAGCGGATACAACCTTTCCTCTTCTATCTATCGGGCCATTGATTTTGGCACCCAGCAAGCGGTTGTACTCCATACTGGTCTGAAGAGAAGAAAAAAATCAGATAAGATATCATGTTGGATCCAATTTTTGTGCATGACATTTACACCACTAGGTGTCAGTATAAGACCACCTTCAACAAAGCTAATAAAACCCACAAAGTTTCTCATATTGTTTATGATTTCAACAGTGTAGTTTTTTCAGTCGTTTTTACTTACGAGGTCACCGTATTTGTTCATTGCCATGCTAAACGTTGACAATCCGAAACGAAAATCATTGTTGTTTTTCTCAATCATCCTCATGTTCGTCTCCCAGATTGTCTGTCTCTGAATGTTGTCACTCTACAAATAGAGTGAAACTTCATGAGAAATACAAACAAAAAATGCAGAGCATAATGTACAGTAGCCTATAATATATAACAATCTTAACAACACAGTAACTAAGTGACTTAAAATACACGTTTCTACAAAAGCACAATAGTGGTTCAGATCTTTTAAATGAGTTTTTAAAGGGACAGTTCGCCAAAAAATTCAAATTCAGTATTCATTGACTCGCCATCAGGTCTTCGAAATGTCTCCTGTTGTATTTTGAATTTTCAATATTTGGGTGAACTGTCTCTTTAAGCCACCAACCTTTTCATCATAGGATATTTCATGGAGCTTTTTCCACAGCGTCCACTCTGAGGCGACCTCCTCTTCTGAATCTGCTGCCCCCTGCAGAGGTGCCCACATCAGGAGCGCAAACACGGCCAATCTACTGAACAGCGCCACCCAGTGTGCTTGATAGGTATCTACACATAAGACACATTACATTTACAAAAATGTGTTTTTTAAAACAAAATTTTAAGCCTTCAATATATATACATATATATTTTAATTACATAAAACATAAATACATAATGAGCCCAAGTTTTTGGTTCAGCAAATGTTCATAACTAAATATACAACATAAATGTTTACACAACTGTATTTGTGTATAATATTTACACCAGGTCCAAAACAAACATTTGGTTATTTGCTTTTTGAGTTCTTATTCTAAGACTGATTCACTTTTACAAACAAACAAACAAACTAACAATATATAATACTAGCCTATACTATAGTATAGTACTATACTATACTGTAATAAATAACATATAATAAAAAATGAGCACACTTTCTGTCACATTTTTGGTTCAACAATTCAATTTAAATACATATTTATAACAAAATATTTAACATAAATAATTAAACGATGAAACTAAGTCATATTTACACCATATCTCCCTCCAGTCTTACCGAACATGTTGATGCACAGGCTCTGCAGAAAGTGGCTGATGTCTGAGCGTCTGGAGTTTTGAGCAGATGAAACTGCAGCATGTCTTCTGCATTATATACCTTCATACGGAAGGTGTGTCCATACTGTCAGAACTTGCTATACAATGTCATCCTGCAAGAGGAAGGCACTAATTAACAAGACTTTAAATTCTTAACCCTAACCAAAAACTATATGAAACTCTCCTAAATGTCATCTTAGGAAATCAAATCATGTGAAGGTTCATATTGCACCTTTTCTTTTGTTATTGAAGATTTAAATCAGGACTGAGTCAGCGATGTTTGAATGCCTGACGTGTTTTGTCTGACCTGATTCTTGTTTGGAATATAATGAACGTACTACTACAGACATTATATCCTTAAAGTATAGTCCAGCCACCCCAAGGCCTTTATTACGGGGATGAATGCTGAGTCATCTGTCTTTCTTGTTCTCCAGTCAGTTCAGTGTTGTCATAATTTAGCCCCATTATTACGGTTCATCCCATGATTGCCTCTGCAGGGCATATTTTGGGGCTTTTCATTATAAACAGTCTGTGTTGAAGGGCAGGTATAGGTGAACAGACTTACGATTTGCCTTACAAGATTACTTTTTAAATTACGTATTTAATGAAAAGGTTAGACATTTTTTTCTACTATATATATGATATTACATTATACATTGTTATCATATTATATTATAGCCTATTGCATGTATATCCTTTATTTTTACAATATATAGTATTTTTATATTATTGTGAATAGCATTACGGTTTTCCTTATACATTGCTGTTTTACATAAAAATAAATAAAATTATTATATGCATAACCTCACAATTATCCTTACCAACTGTATTAAATACAAATATAGAAAACATTTTTTTACTATAGCCTCTATATTTTTTCTATACTATAGACTTTTTTATTATATTACAATTTTATATTATATAATATAATAAATACATAAAATTTACTTAAAATTCAATACTTTGCTGAATCAAAAAATAATACACATTTCATTATAGGTTATATTTGTATTACCTTTTATTAATTGTATGTATTTATTATATTGCATTTTCCTCACAAATTACTTTTCCTTATTGAATAAAAATAATAAATACAAAATGCACAATTTGTAGAATATATCAAAATTGATTTACAGACCCCCTAAAATTGTAACAATATTCATTTTTTTTTATGGGACAAAACAACACTTTGGTATCTAAATATCAGAACCTTTTGTAGTCATCAAGTCGGATGACTCGAATCATTCGACTCGATTCGAACAGTTTCAGCGATTCATTTTTACGTCCTGAGGCAATGTCAGCCCTACGTCGTTCATAAAAAGACTTGTTGGGAGGAACTTGCTGTTAAAGGGTTAGTCTCAATCCCCATTGACTACCATGTATGTATTTTTTCCGATAGTCAATGGGGATTGAGATCTGTTTGATTAAAACATTCTTCCAAATATCTTCCTTTGTGTTCAGCAGAACAAATAAACACATAGAGGTTTGGAACAACATGAGGGTGAGTAAATGATGAACGAATTTTCATTTTTGGGTGAACTATCCCTTTAATAGCGGCTTTTTTCACTGTTTTATTTGTAACATTTCTTGTAACACGTTTTTTTTTTGCCATTAAAGTAACTTATTTTTCGCCTCACGTCACCAGTCTAATCCTCGGTTTACTTTATATCTGCTCCACTTTTCGGCTCATTACGATTCGTAGGCTACAGTTTAGCAAAAAATGATTCTCGGTTTAATGAGTCGGTTTTGTCCACTGATTCATATGAAAGATCCGACTCATAAGAACAATTCATTCAGGAATCGAACACATCTACCTTATTATGTGTGTGTGTGTGTGTGTGTGAGAGAGAGAGAGCGAGAGAGAGAGAGAGAGAGAGTGAGAGAGAGAGAGAGAGAGAGAGAGAGAGAGAGAGAGAGAGAGAGAGAGAGAGAGAGAGAGAGAGAGAGAGAGAGAGAGAGAGAGGAGGGGGTATACAAGGCAAGTGAATTCGCAGTTGATGCAAAAGCTGCTCGCTCATGTTCGTGCTGGCTCGGTTCGGTGTAACACTCACTGCGGTATCCCCGTTCATTCAGTTCTTCACTGGGGATGAATGAGCGTTGCGGACATAACGTTTACATTATAAAGGACACCGCGCAAACCAGCAAGATGAAGCACGAATGAGATTCCTAGGATGTCTTTCAAGGTAAACATGAATATTTACGTGGGTAAAACACTATTTAATCTAAATATGTCTTAAGATGAATAGTAATAAACGTGTCACCGAATAACAAATTAACAGTTTTTCTATCAGTCACGGGCGTTTATGGCCTAATGACGAGGGTCCGCCCACCCCGCCCTTCCAAAATTCACCATGGTAACCGTAGCTTAGGCTACACTAAAATAATCATGTTATACTATTTTGGAATTTACATTCTTTGCTGCCATTTTGTTTAACATGTTCATATTCTACACTTCTGAATTCATATATATTATTTCAAAGTAATTTATATTAATGAAATAGTACTGTCAAATCGGTGAATCGCATCTAACATAAAAGTCTGTGTATATGCATGTGTGTGTGTGTGTGTGTGTGTGTGTGTGTGTGTGTGTGTCGATTTGACAGCACTAATTTTTAAATAAATGTTTTTAAGAATGTATTTCAAATTCATTTAGTGCTTTTATTCTTTTATTTGATTATTTTTTGATGATATTTTCTCAAACATTACTTTGCTATTAAAGTAACTTAAAGTTGACCAAGGACATGAAAGAGGATTTATGCTGATATTGATTCGGCAGTCCTTCAGTTATATAATACTGAGTAAATAAACAGCATGTAACATCCACCTGAGGTATAATAATCTCTTGTATAAATGAAGTTTGTCGGCCTACTTGTCCGTCTGTTTTTGTTGTGTCTGATTCTGCTTGTTTGTGTGTCTGACAGAAGGAGACTCCTCTTGCCAACGCTGTGTTTTGGGCAGCAAGGAAAGGAAACTTGGCTTTGCTTCAGCTGTTGTTGAACAGCGGGCGAGTGGATGTAGACTGCAAAGATTGTGTATGAACTACTACTTGAATGTTTCACAATGCAATCAGCATTGCCATTGAATAATGCTTTGGTGTGTTTCAACAGTATGGCACCTCTGCATTGATGGTGGCATCTTACAGCGGGCATTATGAGTGTGTTCGGGAACTCATCCTGCAAGGTGCAGATATTAATCTGCAAAGAGAGGTACACATCTCCAGCATGCTTACATTGATGGAAAATTTTATGTAACTGTTTTATTCCTCAATAATATTTCTAGGCTGTTTTTGTAATGATTCAATGACATGGAGTCTGTGACAGTCTGTTATTATCTTCACTTCTTAAGCTACAGGAAAATATCTGAGATCGAATATTTTTATATCTGATATCTAAGATTGTATTACGTTGTTAATTTAATTAGACGTTTTTATATTATTATTTTAATTTTTTATATTAATTTATTTTCAGTATATTTTTTATTTAATTTCTATTTATTATAATGTTAATTTAATATAGTGTAATATTTATTTGTTTGTACTGTATATTGTTGTGTTTTTAATCCAATTTTTTAATTATATTTTATTATTTTTATTTGTCATTGAATGTACATTTATTATATTTATTATTTTATTTTATTTTGCTTTGCTTTATTTTTTATTATAATTTAATGTAATGTCATCTTATTGTATTGCATATTTATTATTTCATTTATTTTTGTTTAATTTAATTATATGCTTTCTTATATTTATTAATTAATTTATTTTTAATAAATGTTACTTTAATATCATGTATTCTTTTTATTTCATTCATTTATTTATTTATTTATTAAAATATATTTTTATTTAGCTTCACATAAAAATGAAATAAAAATAATAAAAATAATAAATTTATTATGATAAAAAATCGTATTAAATAAGAAATTAAAAACAAAACAAAATATAAACAAAACATAGTAAAGAGATGAAAAGATTACAGTAGATTAAATATACATGAATTAAATTAATCATAAAAAAATAATAATAATATAATAACAATAATGAATAAACATTAATTCAAAAATAAATGAATAAATGAATGACTTATAATATTTATGTATTTGTTAATGCTGTTTTAATCTAATTTTATTTATTTATTTATTGTGTTTGGGTTTTTTTTACATTTTATTTTTCTTCCCTAGCATTTCTGTTGACATCTACCCAGCAATAAGCTGCAGTGAGTGTTATTTCTGTCAGACCTAAATATAGATTTAGAGTGACAGGTTGTTAATAGTGCAGTAACGTGTGGTAATTTTACTCTTCCTCAAACGGCTGTGTAAGTGCTGTTGATGACATCTGAAGTGTGTTCGTCTACTGATGATGTCGCTGTTCCCCCAGACAGGTTCCACCGCCCTCTTCTTTGCTTCACAACAGGGCCATAATGAAATTGTCAAGCTCCTGTTTGAATTCGGAGCGTCCACCGAGTTTCGGACAAAGGTGCGGTGTGTTATAGCTGTCACTTAGAATGAATGTGATCATGTAGAACTGACGGTTTCTAATCTACAGGATGGCGGCACAGCACTCTCCGCAGCCTGTCAGTACGGTCACTCCAAAGTGGTGGACACCCTTCTGAAGAATGGCGCCAATGTCCATGACCAGCTCAATGTTAGTCAACTCTCTCTCTCCCCCATGAGGCCGGCCGCGCTGTTGCTCTTTAAAAGCCGGAGCTGCTCGCGGGATGCACGTTTGTGCCAGTTCCTCTAGGGTTTCTGCTGATTCAGTGCTCTTAAGAATGGGATAGGACACAGTTGGATTGATTTTTACCTTATAGTAGTGTCCTATTTACTTTATTTTGTCCTGTTTTTTATTTTAATAAATGTTATTTTAAATGCCATATTTATTTATTATTGTTTACGTAATTTTATTAAATGCAAAAAATTCCAGTTTTATCTGTCAAACATAATAACCATCTTCTCTGTTTCAGGATGGTGCAACAGCCTTATTTTTGGCTTCCCAAGAGGGTCATGTGACTGTAATACGTCAGCTTATGTCAACCGGGGCTAAAGTCAATCAACCTCGAGAGGTCTGATTTATGATCATGGCGTAGGAATTGTAATTTCTGTTTTTCATTAGTGGTGTTTGGTATCCTATTGTGATTTTCATTTTGTTTTCTATGTTGACTGTGTTTTTTTGGGGGGGTGGGGCAGGATGGCACAGCTCCGCTCTGGATGGCAGCCCAGATGGGACATGACGAGGTGGTAAAAGTTCTGCTGCTACGAGGTGCGGACCGTGATGCGGACAGAAAAGTATGTTGAAAACTTGGTTAAATTATTAAAATTCCAGTTTCTTGTAGCTCCATACGTATCTCTACCCAAATATTTAGTATTATTTTAATATTTGTTATATTTATTTCAATGTGTTTTTTTTTTGTTTAATTAATGTTTTATTGTGTTTTATTATTTAATTGTTGTATATAACTAATTACTATTTTTATTCAATTTACTGTTTTATTTTATTTTTTATTATAAAAATTTTTGTCAATATTGTTATGTAAATTATTAATTTATTATTTTATTAATTACTGCTCGATTATTTTTATTTAATTCAATATTTATTATATTTTACTGTTATTTTTATTCAATTAAATATCATTAAATAAACAATGATTCAAACATTTTATTTAGGGCTGTCAAACGATTAATCGCGATTAATCGCATCCAAAATAAAAGTTTGTGTTTACATAATATATGTGGGTGCACTGTGTATAATTATTTTGTATATATATAAATACACACACATGCATGTATATTTAAGAAAAAAAATATTTTTTATATATAAAATATTTTTAATTATATATAAACAATATATAATTCTATATGTGGTATATACATGGAAATATTTCTTAAATATATACAAGCATGTGTGTGTATTTATATACACTGTGCACCAACATATATTATGTAAACACAAACTTTTATTTTGGATACAATTAATCTACCCTCTACCCAAGCTTGACTCAAAGTGTTCAGCCAGGTGGAAAAGAAGCTTATTAAAAATGCATGAAATGTATGTCAAATGCCTCATTTCTTCTATTATGCTGAGTCTCTCATGGCTGTAATGGCTTGTGTTTCTGACTGAAGGATGGTTCTACGGCTCTGTTCAAGGCTGCACATAAAGGATACTGTAACGTCATTGAGGAACTGCTCAAGTTCTCTCCCTCACTTGGCCTTCTGAAGGTACGAGAGACGTCATCTGACATCAGTAAAAACAAATATGATACGATATGTGACCGCATGTGTTTCCTTCCTCCTCCATGTTTTGCTGTGTGATCTAGAACGGTTCTACAGCTCTTCATGCCGCCGTCATGGGCGGGAATCCCAAAACAGTCGCACTGTTGCTGAAGGCAAATGCCGATCCAGCTTTACCCAACAAGGTCAGTTTCAGATGTGTGGATATACATCATAAATAATTATGCCAGTTGTCCATGCAAATGAATACTGCGATTTATATAAAGTATATGGGGTTGTTTTGAACAATTTGACAGATAGGAGGAGCTAAATATACTAAATTCCGCAGTAATCGAATTCAGTTCGTAGTAGAGAATGAAAATAGAGTTTTTCTCTTATTGTACCACGTTCTGATGGGATCACATTGTCTCTACAGAACAATGAACTGCCGGAGGATCTTACGAAGAACGAACGCATACTAAGAATCCTGCGACTGCCGATGCTGAATGGAGGGAGTTGATGACTGCTGTGTTTGTTTTTATGCCCATGAAAAATGAATGCACTACTTCTCAGTCCCAAGAGACTGAAAACAGAGCAGTCGCTGCCTGCAACATCTTTCCAGTCTCGTTCAGTGGATGCTTGAAGCTTCAGATCGACAACACAAATGCACTGAAAAGCAGAATTGCTTATTCTTCATCCTTGAAATGTTATGACATACTGTATTAATGTCATTGTCATTTTGTTTTCAGTCTAAAACATTTATTAAAGGTGCTCTGTGCTCTAATATTTTTTGACTGTACAAAAGCATAAAAGTACCATATGTTTGCAGATAGGAAACATGCTAAGTTCAAATACACTCACCGGCCACTTTATTAGGTACCCCATGCTAGTAACGGGTTGGACCCCCTTTTGCCTTCAGAACTGCCTCAATTCTTCGTGGCATAGATTCAACAAGGTGCTGGAAGCATTCCTCAGGGAGTTTGGTCCATATTGACATGATGGCATCACACAGTTGCCGCAGATTTGTCGGCTGCACATCCATGATGCGAATCTCCCGTTCCACCACATCCCAAAGATGCTCTATTGGATTGAGATCTGGTGACTGTGGAGGCCATTTGAGTACAGCGAACTCATTGTCATGTTCAAGAAACCAGTCTGAGATGATTCCAGCTTTATGACATGGCGCATTATCCTGCTGAAAGTACCCATCAGAAGTTGGGTACATTGTGGTCATAAAGGGATGGACATGGTCAGCAACAATACTCAGGTAGGCTGTGGCGTTGCAACGATGCTCAATTGGTACCAAGGGGCCCAAAGAGTGCCAAGAAAATATTCCCCACACCACCACCACCAGCCTGAACCGTTGATACAAGGCAGGATGGATCCATGCTTTCATGTTGTAGACGCCAAATTCTGACCCTACCATCCGAATGTCGCAGCAGAAATCGAGACTCATCAGACCAGGCAACGTTTTTCCAATCTTCTATTGTCCAATTTCGATGAGCTTGTGCAAATTGTAGCCTCAGTTTCCTGTTCTTAGCTGAAAGGAGTGGCACCCGGCGTGGTCTTCTGCTGCTGTAGCCCATCTGCCTCAAAGTTCGACGTACTGTGCGTTCAGAGATGCTCTTCTGCCCACCTTGGTTGTAACGGATGGTTATTTGAGTCACTGTTGCCCTTCTATCAGCTCGAACCAGTCTGGCCATTCTCCTCTGACCTCTGGCATCAACAAGGCATTTCCGCCCACAGAACTGCCGCTCACTGGATGTTTTTTCTTTTTCGGACCATTCTCTGTAAACCCTAGAGATGGTTGTGCGTGAAAATCCCAGTAGATTAGCAGTTTCTGAAATACTCAGACCAGCCCTTCTGGCACCAACAATCATGCCACGTTCAAAGTCACTCAAATCACCTTTCTTCCCCATACTGATGCTCGGTTTGAACTGCAGGAGATTGTCTTGACCATGTCTACATGCCTAAAGGCACTGAGTTGCCGCCATGTGATTGGCTGCTTAGAAATTAAGTGTTAACGAGCAGTTGGACCGGTGTACCTAATAAAGTGGCCGGTGAGTGTAGTTGTTTCTTTGAAAAACAATGCTACAGCCAATTATTCTACTTTGAAATGCGAGTTCCGTGTCGGAATGTCCGGTTTTGTTTTGGCCTGTGTGACTCCGCCCACTGCCAACTTAACCAATAGTATTTCGACACCCCGGGTTTGTCATTTGGCGGAAAACGACGCGATGGAAACCAGCAAACAAACCAAGTCACAGATCAAAAATTGTACCCGATTTTTACCCGCAATATTTTTATTGCCAAGAATATATTTAAAGGGATAGTTCACTTTGAAATTAATTTTTGACATGTTTTAGCTTACCTCAAGGGCATCCAAGATGTAGGTGTCTTTGTTTCCACAGTAGTTTCAATTTTGATATTTTTAGGTCAAACCGTTCGTGTCTGTCAGTCATATAATGGAGGTCTATGGGATCCACCTCAAAGAGCATGCACAGAGAAGTCCAAATTAAATATGATTTAATGACTCGTAAATGTAAGTACACATTGATGGCCTAAGACACAAAATGAGTGGTTTGAGTGAAAAAACAAACAGTATGTATATATATATATATATATATATATATCGTTTTTACCTCTTGTAACCACAGCCACGTCCAAGTGATCTGAAGGGATGGGCACTTCGGTCTGCGCAAGCGCTGGAAAGCGCCAGAAGTGATTTGGACTTCTCTGCGCATGCTCTTTGAGGTGGTGACCATAGACCTGCATTAAATGACTGACAGACAAGAACCGTTTGTAAGTAATTGAAAATACTGTGGAAACAAAGACACCTACATATTGGACGCCCTTGAGGTAAGCTAAAACATATAAAAAATTAATTTCAAAGTGAACTATCCCTTTAAATATATTCTTGGCAATAAAAATATTGCAGATATTAACTGATGAAGTTACACTGCAGTCTGTAAGGCTTATTTCTATTGTGCGTCATAAAATCTGGCAATCCGCCTGATAGTGATAGTGGATTCTGAGGAGGAAATGGCAGGAAAAAACTCCAATATTTCAACCGCTAGCTGTCTATAATGCACCTTTAATTTTGCAGATTTTATAAGAAGCAGCAATTTATGCTCATTTAAAAAAAAGTAGCCTATTTTAATTATCAGCATGTTCACATGAATCATTGGACAAAAAGTCACAACCAAATAAAAAGCTCATTATTTAGATTAATATATATATATATATATATATATTGTTGGCTCTTTGATGAGTAGCTTAACTTGTCATATTTATTTTCTGCTGCAATGCATTTTGGACTTTATTTTATTTACTTTTCAGAAAATCTTGGTGCTTAAATCTTCGTTTTCTTAACATTTTATTCTGCATTTTGTCTGTGTGAGAAGCGTGTTAAACTGTATTTTTCTCAAATCAATAAATGTAGAAGAAAATATTGTTTTTTAATGTCCTATCATTATCAAAAAAATATTTATTTGATTGCATACAGATTTTTTTTAAACATTACTGGCACCATTTATTTATTTTTGTGTGAATTAATTGTAGTAAAAGTAGTGTTTCTTGCTATAAATGTATTTTCTGTTGAAATGCATTTTGGACTTATATTTTATTTAAAAATGTCAACCTTGGTGCTTAAATATGTGCTCCCCTAAATATGAGTATTGTGGTTAATTTTTTTTTTTTTTTGTCAAAACAATAAATGTAAAAGAAAATACTACTTTCTAACGTATTTTATGTGGGAGTGAACTGAATTAAATGAGCACATATATAGTTTTATTAAACTAGTATTTTTTTATTTTTGCTACGTCGCAATGGAGGCGTGTCTGAAAGGCGGGAAAAGGTGTGGCATGACGCCTGTCACCCGTGACGTCACGGTAAACACTCAGTGCGGAAGTGCGCTAGGACGCACAGATTTACCTTTTTTTCTTTGAGATTTACCAACAACACAACGCGATTCTGCGTTACATTAATTTAAAAAATGTTTACACTTGAACCGTAACAAATCATAAGTTTTCTTTCAAATCGCCGTCAACAATGACGAATGCCAATTTACAGGTAACGTTAAGAGACTTTACAAGTCGTATGACAGTCATAATAATAATTGGCCTTTTCATGTTGTCCTTGCTATATATGTATTTTTATTTAGCATTTGTAGTCTTATCTGTTTTGCTCTAGTTAATTATTAGACACGATAGAGTCTAAAATATTCATGATATTGTTCAGTTTTAGCATGTTGGTTTGAGAGGTAAATATGCATTTTGTTCTTGTTACTTTGGAGGATTGTTTACGTTTTTGATAGATACATAACATTACATACATACATAAATGTAAGAAGGTGCTTATTAACTTATTTGCAATATTTGGTAAAGGTTTTTTAACTAGTGCCTGTTGTATATTTCTCAGCCTGTCCTTAAACTAGTCTAACCAGTTATCCGTACATTACACCACACTTTAACACTTTAACATAACACTTAAGGACTTTCATGTTATGTTATTGTTTTACTCTTGTCTCAGATTTTAATTTTAACTATATTATTCATTTGAATAGAAAACATCAAGAGAAATATTAAGCAGAATAATTTTATTCAATTTACAATTACATTTTATTAATCAATTTATGCAAAAAGTATGAAAAAAATTTAATTGTGAGCATTTATGAAGAAAAAATGTCAAATTAGAATGAGTCGCTAATGTTAAAAATGACACATCTCCACTGCAAAATGATGTTAAATACTGCACATAATATGGATATGGTGGAAATGACCTGGCCAAAAGTGCCTGTAGTTGATGAAATGTCTGACTGTAACATGTTAAGGCTGATGACAGGTCCCATCTATCTTTACTTCTGTGCAATAGAAAGCCATTGATTTGGCCAGCAGAGCCTCGGAGGAGGACAAGGCGAAAAACTATCAGGAAGCTCTGCGCCTCTATGAACATTCAGTCGAGTATTTTATTCATGTGATGAAGTGTAAGCTTTTTTCAAGCAATTTAAATACATTTATATTTTATTGTGAATTATATTTATATTTATTGGGAAAATAGTTTTGATAAAATAAAAAATATAAATACACTTTAAATTAATAGTATAATAACATTTTATTATTAGATATTAATACAAATATTTTATAATATAAATGTTTAAATAATAATTATAAATGTATTTCATGAGCCAATATGTAGTCTTATATGTATTTAGCTAAATATAGATATATATTATATATATAGCTAGCTAAATACATTTAAAACTCTCTATATGTGTTTGTGAGAGTGTGTGTATTAATATATATATATATATATATATATATAGCTATGTAAGACTACATATTGGCTCATGAAATACATTTAAGTATCATTTAAACATTAATATTATTAAAACAACAATATTTAATTCATATTTATACATGATATACTATTAATATAGTAATTAATATAATATACTATTAATTTAAAGTGTATTTACATGTTTATTTTATTCAAATATGTTTTGCGTTCCTCCATTGTTTTTATTATTCATATCTAAAATATTGTTTGTTTGTTGTACTTTTATATATACAATATATTGAGCGAAAATACATGAACCAACAAAGGCATGTTTTTTTGATGTTTTATTGTGCCGATGATTACAATTGTTTTTATATGATTTAAATATTAGATAATATTTAAACAATTATTATAAACATATTTCAGAAGCCAGTATGTCTTATATAATTGTGTATTTATTTGTATGTTTAATCTAAAAAAAATGTTTTATTTAATTTTAAACATTGTGTACTGTTATTTGATCCCTCATTAAATGTACATTAAATCAATGCAATTTAGTGAGCAAAACATTCATTTATTTATTTTTGATGTTGTGGATAATTATAATTTATTCATAATATCATTTAAGTGTTAAATAATTTTTCAATTATTATAAATGGATATGTAGTTTTATAATACATGTATATTATTTTATATATTTAAATATTCGCTAAATATTTGTTTTATTTGTATATATCGTCATTCAATATATATATAAAACAATTCGGTGCCTCATTAAATGCAATTTAGTGAGAAAAATGACGACCTACTGGTGTTGAGTTTTCTTATGTTGATGTTTTATGGTGCAGATGATGTTCAAGGGGAAAAGGCCAAGCAGAGCATCCGAGCAAAGTGTGGCGAGTACCTGGACCGAGCGGAGCAGCTCAAGCAGTACCTGAAGAAGAAAGAGAACGCTCCGCCCTCCAAACCCGTCAAAGTTCCCCAGTCTGATGACAAAGGGTGAGGCACTCCACTTCCTACTGAATCGGCTAATGAACTTCCTGTTAAACAGAAAACCAAATGTAACATTCTGTTTCTACAGGACCGACAGTGATGATGGCGATGCAGAGAAAAAGAAATTCAAAAACCAACTCCAGGGTACAACATTTTGTTCTGTATAGACCTTTTAAAGTCATAATGGGATCTACAAACAAAAACCTTGGATTTTCAAACTTTTCAGGTGCTATTATCATGGAGAAGCCTGACATTAAGTGGGATGATGTTGCTGGTTTGGAAGGAGCCAAGGAGGCCCTTAAAGAAGCGGTCATCCTGCCAATCAAATTCCCTCATCTTTTCACCGGTATGACGGCGTATATACTGTAATGAAAGAAATATGCATGAAAGTGTCTGAACTGTTCTAAGCATCACTATCCACAGGGAAAAGGACTCCATGGAGAGGGATTCTGCTCTTTGGTCCTCCGGGAACAGGGAAGTCCTACCTGGCCAAAGCTGTGGCCACCGAGGCCAACAACTCCACGTTCTTCTCCATCTCATCATCAGACCTGGTGTCCAAGTGGCTGGGAGAGAGCGAGAAGTAAGTGAGCGACAGATGTTGAGTGCAATGATTTTAACATCTGGCATTATTCATTAGGTTAGTAGGACTTAAATACAGTTTAAATTAATATTATTTTAACATTCAAATAAATAACTTATTTACAAAAATATTAATCATTTATTTTAAAATAGTATTATTTAAATAATATAATTGTGTGTCCTTTGTATATGGTTAAACAAAGCATAAATGATAAAAATGATTAAAAGAGTTCATGATGATTTTTATTGTGGTTTTAAAGTTTGTGTAGCTTAAATGTATTAAAAATAATTATATTTATCTCTTATTTAAGTCTCATTGTACTTATAAATAAAAGTAAATAATTGCAATTTTTTACACTTTATAATTTATTTAATATATATTATAATTACACATTTATGTGGTGTATTCATAATTATTATGAATTTTTATTATCATATTTTTTTATTATCAATTATTATTATCATAATTAATGTAGTGTATTAATAGTTATCATCTTTAGGTTAGTGAAGAATCTGTTCAGTTTGGCTCGGGAGAACAAGCCTTCAATCATATTCATTGACGAGATTGATTCCTTGTGCGGCTCGAGAAGCGAGAACGAGAGCGAAGCTGCTCGCAGGATCAAGACAGAGTTTCTGGTCCAGATGCAAGGTAAACACAAAGCTAGCGTTAGCTTTGTCGCAAGCAAGAAAAAAAATTGGTCTCATTTGACAGGGTTATTATTGTTTTGAAAATTGTATTTGTACATTTCTGTTTTTTAATTTATTATATTATTGATCATTACCTTAACTGTCCCATTCTCACAGGTGTAGGAAACGACAACGAAGGAATTCTGGTCCTTGGTGCGACCAACATCCCCTGGACTCTGGATTCTGCGATCAGGAGAAGGTGCGTTATAGAAATCCACACATATTTGAACTATTTTAAATGTCTTTATTGGCACTAATTTATTATTATATTATAACAGGTTTGAAAAGCGCATCTACATCCCTCTCCCTGAGCAGCCCGCTCGCACCTCCATGTTCAAGCTGCACCTCGGCTCCACCCCCAATAGCCTCAACGAAGCTGATTTCATCACTCTGGGGAAGAAGTCCGACGGCTACTCAGGTGCCGACATCAGCATCGTCGTTCGCGACGCCCTCATGCAGCCCATTCGCAAAGTCCAGTCGTCGACTCACTTCAAAAAGGTACGAAAGAACAATTGCGCGACTAGTGAAGCAGTCTAATGGATCCGATTATATCCTTTCGTGTTTCGTTAACAGGTCAGAGGAAAGGCGTGGAACAACCCGGATGATGTCGTGGATGACCTCTTGACGCCCTGCTCTCCAAACGACCCAAACGCAGTCAAGATGACCTGGGTGGACGTGGCGAGCGATAAACTCCTGGAGCCGATAGTTAGCTTGGTAAGTTTAGTCAAAAAAGAATGTGTTAAAATCCCAGAGCTTGTTTTGATCGTGTGATCTGTGTCTCAGGAGGACATGTTCAGGTCACTCGAGAAGACCAAGCCCACCGTGAACGAGGAGGATCTGGAAAAGCTGAAGAAGTTCACTAAGGACTTTGGGCAGGAGGGATGAAATTGTGCTTTCTTATGGCATTTATGTATATTTTTTTTCCCATTATGTTTACAAAGTCCTTTCTGCATCTTTTATTTTTCAAACTCTTCATTTTGGCATTTTCTGGGGGTGAAACTTTTTTGCGAGCTAAGCTGGCTTTACATTGTCCTGACCATATCCGATCAGTGGTTATGATTTTGGGGATGATTAAGCATCAGCAGCCATGTAAAAACAAATCAAAACTACTATATATATTCATAACATGAGAGGTTTGTTACAAATGGACCCTGATGTTTATGCGAGACTAAAACAAAATGTGTCACTTTTGTACCTCATTGCTAAATAAGACCTTAGCTCAAAGAAACACACAAAAAATAGTTAAATTACTAAACTTTGAACCAAAAGACAACCACAGATCTGTGAAAAAGTGTTTACAAATGTGTGCATGCATGTTTGGGTAATCAGACATGTCTAGATGTCTTTTTTGAAGTTTATTTTTCTACTCTGTATTTCTACTTTCATCTGTAAATATAAATGTATAAATTACCTCTGATCGCGTGTTTTTCATGTCTTGTTTTTACTTTGATCTAATGATTACATGCAGCACTTGAAAGAAATGGCTACCAGAAAAATACAGTACCAACAATAAACGGCAGGGAGCGCTATAACACAGTGACGCAGCACAATCCAGTCACGTCATTTGCGTGACCACGTCACTCTTCACTCCTAAAACCGTATTCTGGACAAATTTGGGCAAAATAGTTTTGATTTATTTTTTAAAAATACTTCCCTTAATCTGAGCGGTACAAGACTTGGCTACTTTTCCTAAGTTTGCCTCCTGAACACACAATTTTTTTTGACTCAATTCTACAATGTTAAGTGGGTAGAAAAACCTCCTTAATCTTGTATTTCGGTCAAAAATGGGCACCCATAGAAATGAATGGGGAAAACTGTAATTTAGAGCATTCTAAAATAAGACGCCAGGTGATAGCAAAGTAAATTCATCTTCAGGTTTTAGCTCTAAGAACTTATTGGAATGATATTTTAATGTAGTTAACATTTTTAAAAATTTAAAACTACATAGTATTTAATTTACATAGAAAATTTGGTACTTTTTGAAGTAAATAAATCCAAAAATACCCCCAAAATAAAAAAAACACCATAAATGGATAGACAAAACTTTATCGAAGACAGCGATATAACATTTATAATAAATAAAAATTAGGATCACACCTGAGTCCTCTGTGCCCACATTTGTCCACAATTACAAGATTAAGGGCTATAAAGTGAATACGGTTTGAGGGCTACAGTAAAGCATTTCCTTTAGTGTTTTTTTTTTTTTGTGTGTGTTTATTATTCAACATTGCGGTGTTTATTATATAGTATTAATCTGTGCACATAATCTTTATTATTATGAATTAAGAAAAATATACAAATTATTAATAGAATCTTAATTTAAAAAATATTAACATGCCCAATCCAGTTGCTTGTTTTATAAGAATTTTCAAGGAGTCCCAAAAGGGTGTGTTTGTATCTAATGTAAAATGAATTTGACAATTGATACATAATGAATAAACTGACCAAATAAATCACAGGACATCTTATTTTAATAGTTTAAAAATAACACGCTGATGATTAAGTTGGTATATTTTAAAACATAACATTTAAACTGTTTTTAAAGTCCAAACAACATAGCAATAAAGAAAAAAACATTAGAAATGATATAAGCATCTCAGATGAAAATGTAATTTTTCCAGATCATTAAAGTGTTAAACTGAATCATGCCCTGAAATCCATTCTGATAAATCCTGTATAAATTAAACAATGAAGATTATTATCACTTATATGTATTCATAATTTTACCTGCTAACAGTAAGTAAACACAACAGTCAAATCGATCACATAATTGTGTAAATGCGACAGCAAGTCTAAACAATCACGAGTCGATGCAACTTTTCCCTGAAGTTTCCCTTACCGCATCCCATCACAAACACTGGGAATAATCATAGTTTGGTTAATTGGAAAGATGTAGGATTTAATATTAACTCTTAAGAGAGAAAAAGCTTCAAACAGGACAAAATAAATCTGTAAAGTTATAAGTAAAGAAACAACGGTAAAGAAAGTGTAAAGAACTGTTCTGTAAATTTTACACAAAAAAAGGGGAAAATACACACTTGATATTAACACTGGGAATAAATAAACGATCAAATGAAGGCCGCCGCAAACAAAACAAGGGCAAAGAAAGGAATAACAACCAGAAAAGGTGCGGTAGAATTAAGGACGCACTCTTAACTCCTTCCTGAATAACATCGCAACTGCCGTCACAGTATTAATAACGTATCATCATCATTAGTGTTATTTTCCTGTCAAATTAGCTTTAAATTAATATTTCACACAAAGATAAAAATTCTGCCATTATTTACTCGCTCTAAAATAGCTTGAAACGCATATGATTTTTAATTAAAGATATTAAAACAAAACGTTCAGAATATATAAAGATATATTTTTTATGTTGAAGAAATTGTCTAAGAAGTTCTTTTATAGGCTTTTACCGACACTTTCTCAAAAAAAAAAAATATTTCGACAGAATTTTTATTTTTGTGTGAACTATTCCTTTTTTTAAAAAGAGACTGTCGCACACATATTAATTTAGCAAAATGTTGGCTTTACACTGAAAACAGTTCCACGAACTAATAGAAAACAAAACAGGTTACCCATCATTCATTTCATCAGGGGTCTGTTCCATTTCTTCATAGGGCATCATTAGTGTAAGACGACAGACACAATAGACACTTTGTCTTATTCAAGCGCGGATGACCTTTAAACCTTACTGATTATCCTTATCTCGAGGCTAGCCGCCAATACTTTAGTGTACATCTTTGTAAGTTACAGATTAAATTTGCAAAGCAAACCCCTTTTTGGTGCATAATAAGCTTTGGTACAAAGACGAATACAGAAAAGCAAGCAAACGTACCCCCAGCCCGGCTACATTATCAGACCTGAACGTTACGAGGCGTAAAGGCAAAGTTAAAACAGCACGGGAACAGTGTCCCGTGCTGTAGGTTGGGCTGGGTTCACGCAAACACATTAGAATACGGAAAATAGAGAGCCGAGGGCCAATCCCGTCGCAGCGCCGGCCAACATCCCCAAAGCAACATCACCTGTGTCGTCACGACGACGCTCCTGCACTATCACGTGGTTGACGCCAGGTGCATATCCACCTGATGGAAACAAACAAAGGTCAATTAAACTACATAAAGGTCAAAGGTCAAAAGCCAACCAACTTCCTGTTACCTTGATAATGATAAGGGTAAGCAACTGAGTACTGCTGCCCATCTGCAGAATAGACCATCTGTGTGGCGTAAGGCGGAGGATGAGAAACATAACCGCCATATCCATCAGGATAGAAAACCTAGATCAACAAGAACATAAAATAGGGATGAATCATGTGTCGGTATCATATCAGGAATATTTTTATTATCATTATTATTATTATTGGTATCAGTATATCATTTCCCTAATGTTTTAAATTTAGATTTTGTTTTTTTGTTTTTTCATTCATTTGGCTTTGTTATATATATGTTTTTATTTGTATTTATTTTATATCATATTTTAAATATAAAATGAGAATAAATGATTTTTTTTTCATTATAAAATAATTAAATTATAAAAATGTACGTGTTTGCTAGAAAAATTGTAAATTATAACATTTGTCACATTTATTCAATTTAAAAGAATTTTAATAACTATAATTTATTTAGACGAAAAAAGTATAGAATTTTAATATTAGCCATAACATGAAGATAATTATTGGTTCAAGGTCCTAAAGACAGTTTCAGTGCAAACTGTTCAAAGGGCTTTAAACGACACCAGACGATGAATAAGGGTCTTTTCAAGCTTATAAAAGTTCAACTTTGTTTTTTTGGGGGTTTTTTTTAAAGGAGCAATCATTTAAATTTATTCATCATCTGGAATCGTTTAAAGCCCTTTGAACTGTTTGCACTGAAACTGTCTTTTGGACCTTGAACCGTTTGGTTCCCATTGAAGTCCATTACATGGAGAAAAATCCTGGAATGTTTTCATCAAAAACCTTAAATTTCTTTTCGACTGAAGAAAGAATGACATGGACATCTTGGATGACATGGGGGTGAGTAAATTATCAGCAAAAATTTTTTTTTAAAGTGAAATACTCCTTTAAAACACATTCAACCACACAGCCATTTTCCTTTAAATATCAATAGGAGGATATATTTATTACCTGTGGAGTTGGATTTAATTCAGAATATGGCGGAGGAGCAGATGCTACGACGTCCTCTGCAAAACCGATCTGAGAGGGCGCCACAACCTACAAAACACACCAATGCAAATGCCTCTGTAATGCTTCCGAAATGTGAAAGATCAAGTATGTATGTGTCACTCAGTGTACAGTATATATAACTCACAGTGTTGAGTCTGGCATCCTGGAGGGCCATGGTCCAAGCCCTGCGAGCACATACATTGAGTTTATATTGAGGAATCTCATTGTAAAGCACACATTGTAAAATAATACTGAGAAACTGGACTCACAAAGCATCGTCTGCACTGTCTGCGCAGATGCTGATGATCCGACCGTCCCGGCAGACGATCTGCAGGAGGGAGTCTTTGCTTTTGCCTTCAGGTGGCGCGAGATCTGGAAATAAATAATGGAGGATGTAAAACAACACCACATCAGAACTTTCAATCTTGTGTTGGACAAAAACCTTTCAAGTACTACATAAAATGGCACTTTTAAGGCTCTTGTGTGCTGCTGCGGTTTAAAAGCAGAAGGAAAGACAGATCACACCTACCTCTACAAGCGCTGGAGTTGCGGATGTTGATGCAGTCCACCTTCATGTGGATCTCATCTTCCATGTCCCGCCGCTGCTGGTCATCGTAGAAGACCAGGCGTCCATCTGACCAGAGGTCAAACCAGTTCCTCTTCCAGCGCCGCAAGATGGTGCCTGATAGATGACAGCAGAAGGTCACAAGCTGTCTTCATTTATTTTGTTGCTGTTGTTTTGTTGTTTTATTACTTTTTAGAATTATAAAATTTTATAAAAATATTATTTCTTAAAAATAATATTATTAAATAAAGTAAAAAGGTATATTATATGTATGAATATATTTGTTATAAATATATAAAATTATAAAATACATAATAACAATAACAACTACACATATATCATTTAGATAACATTATATATATTATTTTTTTAATGTTATTATAAAATAATTAAAAATATCAAATGTATTAATATTTTCATATAATACATTTATTATAAATTAATTTAATACAATTATTTTTTATTATATTATTAAATAAAGTATGAATTGTATTTAGGTTTAATAAAAATATTTTTTTACATTATATTATAAAAACTATAAAAAATAAAGTATAAGTTGTATTAATTATGTTATACATGTATTAAATTATAAAATCATTTTAATTATAATTTATTTGGACAAAATCATTTTAATAACTGACATGTTTTAATTACATGTAAAAATAAAAAAAAATATTTTTTAATCATATTATAAAATAACTTAACGCATCAAATTTATATTATATATTCATTAAAAATTTATCAAAATACAAAGATAAAAAAATTGCTCGTCAATCTAATCTAACCGCTATAGTTCTACCTAGAAACTATCTATAAAATAAAAAAAGAATCAAGCAGAAATCATGAAGTCAACATCTAGGAATAGCTTTAAAACACTTACAAGAATAACAAGATGCAGCCTAGATAGTCAGCTCACTAGGTTTTGAGACACAGTCAAAGACAAAGTTCAGCTGTTTTTCTACTTCCTTCTAACAACTCATGTCAAGAACAACTTGTTCATGACTGCTTGTTTTACTGAAGTGAATAAAAACTGAAAGCTAAACTGAAAAGCTTTTCAATTCACCCTCCAAGCACAAACACTTTCCATACCATTAGTTTATTTATATTTCATGAGTTCCCAGAAGGCTTTAAATTAAATAAGTGCAACTTAATATCGTCAATGTATTACACAACATCCCAAAATGCACAAATTCGACATTAAAATTCTTCGTTGTAGTTATTTTGGGCTTTTTAATGCCATAAATATGGTGTAATAAACACTCACTCTGTCTGTGCAGCCATCCGCTCTTCACAAACGCCATCCCACTAACGTTACCTAAATAAATAAATAAAAAAACAATTAAAGCCTGCTAAGACCAATTTAGGTATTGAATATTAAACTGACACCATATAGATGTAGATATTGCCCCTGTTTTACAGTAAATATAGTTTAGCGTTTGAACTTCTCCGCCTGTCAGTTTCAGAGTTAGCTTGCGCTCGAGGCGCCGTAATGCTAAAATCGACGATTAACCGACAAAAACACACATATCAAGACGTTTAAAAACAACGAAACACGTTTAAAAATTACATTTGTCATATTTACGTTATATCAAATGGGTGAAATGAGTAAATCTACCCTCTATCGGTTTGTTGATGTTTGAAGTGTATGTGCTACTAGCAAAGTGACATCGATAGCATCATCCTCCTCCTCCACAGCTCAGCTGATGCCTTATGTCACTGTATCAGATGATCAGCACGACTTTTATTAAGTTTCACAGACTCTTATTAACTTTACAAACTTACTAACATGATATAATATATTATCAAGAATAAAGACAATATATTTTAAATAAAGTATATTAAATATATTAGCCTACATTACAAATACTAAAATTTTACGAAGGCCTATTGTTTTTAATATCGCCTAATATTAATAATTGCGCGCGCGCGTGTGTGTGTGTGTGTGTGTGTTTATCTGTGTAATATCACAAATTACGACTTTACATTACACTGTAGTATTAAATATATTATTTTTAACATCATTTTCTTAACAAATTAATTAAATGTTCCCCTTTTTCTGTATGAATATGTCATTGACAAATAGAATTGAATTATTTATTTATATTAAAATAATATAAATAAATAAATATTAGGTTAAAATAACAATCCATTCCAAAGCCAACACAACATTAATTTGAAAAGCCGCGCGTAAACCATCCGTTTCAGTAGTGCATAAACACTAAAATAGTTTATGCATAGACACCACTAGATGGAGCAGTTTCTCTGGAAATTGGGTGAAGAAAAACGTCCATTTCTCTCTAACATTTCTACACAAACCCATTTACAGGTTGTCTTTTAAGTGACTAAGAAACCAGGTGACATTTTTTTGCATTTTCATCTGCAGTCATCATGTTACACAGCACACTGCATTTGCCTAAGCCTTATCCAGCTCAGTGTTTGCCTCAGTGACCTTTCCCACACACAGCTTAGTGAATGAGGGTCAACTCAAGACGAAATGATACTGAATTACCGACCGTAGCCTCTAAACCCAGAACCCAGTTTACCAACCAAGACTGCCTTTGAACACTTCACATTTGCATACACTCCAACAAACCATTTTGTGATCCAGTTTATAGTTCAGAAGTTTACAGTAATAAGGTGCAACATTACTGTTATGAGAACAGATAGGCCTGATCTGACTGTATCAGACTGTAACCTGTGTACGGTTGTCACAGCTGGGATCAGAGCAGCACAAGATATATCTAACTTCAAAAAATGACCCCATGATTTACTCACCCTCAATTCTTCTTGACTTTCAGATGAATACAATCAAAATTATATTAAAACATGTCCTGTCTCCTCCAAGCTTTATAATGGCAGTGAATGGCTGTTTCTGTTTTCCATCAAAGTGCATCCATCCATGATAAAAGTGCTCCAAGGCCTTCATGAACACTGGTCTGAGACTGCTGGCCTGGCACTGCTGCGGTGCAGTTGGTTATTACTGGTTGGCACAGCTGAGCTCATTCCAGTGCTGGATGAAATAATCTCATCTGATCCCCATTGACTCATACTGAGGAGGCTCGTGGAGGCCAGATTGAAATGATTTACGCAACAATGTCTCGCCAATGGTTGGCTGTTGCGGATTTTGTTTTGTCTTAATCTTTGGGCAGATTAACCGACCGAACCAATTGTGTGCCTCCATGGGACTAATGTGTGAGGAACTTGTGAAATCAAAACACTGCAAACTTCTAGAGAAGATTATGTTGCTTTGGAGGAAGTATAGCGAATGTATGGGGTCTTTTGGAAATACTGTGCTGGTTAGCTATGCACATCCCAGTGACTGAAAGGTAAGTGTCACAGAACTTGACATTAGTGCTTGTGCTGTTAAGTTAACTGTCTTTGAATGCTTTATTGTTACGTTTCATTTGTGAGGACTAATTATAATGTTTCTGATTTAAACTGCAAATAAAAACCTAGTAACCAATGGTGTTTTTACAGTATGCTGTAGATCTGCAAAAAATTCTCACAGGGATGTATCATCAAATCAAAATGTATAATACAAACGAATTATTTTGTTTTATAAAATATTATAAAGTTATTAATATAATATAATAATTAATATTTAATATTTAATAGGCTTTATATACATGATTTATTATATTATATTATGTATTGATTTTAAAATTGTATTCATTTATAATTATAATAAAATATAATTTAATTCTATATACATTCTATAAATCTAAAACTAATATGTATATTATTAACTATATTATTATTATACAATATTATATAATTAATCATTAACATTTAAAATGGCACAAATTGAAATATATATACATATTATTCACATACACATATACACAACACAATGTTAGATGTGATTAATCATGATTAATCGATCTGACAGTACTACTACTACTAATAGTGTTACTATTTATTTAAAATTTAAACCATTAAAAGTATAGTAGTTGTAAATAATATAAAATAAATAATATAGTTTGTTTTATGATGTATATATATTAATTTGTTGTACCTATTTTATCTATTTTAAATTATTTACCATCTACAATTATTTAACATTTTAATTATAACAAAGATAATATAATAATTAATTACAATAAAATTATTACGATTTTGAGACTTTAAATAAATAAATAAATGCCTTGCAAGAGATAAGATGTAAATCCTTGTGCTCGTTCGTCATCAGTTGGCCCAATAAAATCCAATAAAGCATCCAATAAATCCCTCACACATCCCTCTCTGTCTTGCAAGTGTATTTTGTCCAAGCTAAAATTACCGGGTGACTTCTCGCTACAGGCAGGGCTGGGTCTGGGTCAGAGGAATGCACAAATAAGAAGGTCTATTATTTTTTCTTTTTTTTTTAGTCCTGCAGTTTATGCGTCCTTGGACTCAACAGTGCATGAAGTTCAAGACCCAGCCCATTGCTCTCTATTACATCTGGCTGTGCTTCAGAACTGGCCTCAAATCAGGGATTTATGTGCTTCCTGGAAGAAAAATAATCACGAATGATGTCCGAGTGACTTCTAATGGGTGTAGCTACGTCTAACAAAAAAATCAAACCAAATGCCAAAAGTCCTCTTAACGTGAAAGTCACGGAGGTTATTAAACATAAAGACGGGCACAAATCAGCGGGCGCGCGCTCACAATCAACAAAGGAAATTCCTTGGCAGCTGAACATGTGCCTGGAGACTCGAGAACTTCCTCTCGGCGTTTAAGAATTCTTCCATCTCCTTTCCACCCAAATTCAAGGGTAACATTACGGCCCTCCTGTTTGGGGGCGGGGCTACGGGAGTCCCTCAACCAATAGGAACGTTTTACAGGCCAGTTTCTCTCAAAGGTGGCCACGACGGTCTCCATAGCAACGTAGCAATCTTTCCACATCATGTAGTCCAGTTTTACAGTTGGTCTTTCTTCTGTAACGAGAGAGGAGTGAGTAAAGGTAGTTGTTTAGTAGGCCAAATTTGAAGTGGGAGTGTGTGCACAGCACACACGAGCCTGCCCAAAACAGCTGGAGCGAGAGAGAGAGAGAGAGAGATAGAGAATGAGGGATTTGGGACGCTCAAAACTGAAAGCAAAGCAGAAACTAACGTTAGAGCAAGATGGAATTTGACTGGCCGCTTAAGTTTTGCTGACTTCAGGTATCAGAATATGATTTTTAAAATCGTAAAAGTGGGGTTTAAAGGCGCATATGGCTGCTGTGGAAGATAGACAGCAGATGGACGAAGGAGGTAAGATGTTTGAAGAAGATATTTATTTGTTTTCTTTTCTTCTCAGCGAGTGCGATGACGTGATTCGTCAGATTTACTGTTCTCGTGATCTTTAAAGATGTTTGTGAAGATTTTGTGGCCACCTGTGTCTGTGAGTCATTGCATTCGGATGGTATTTTGTTTTCTTTGAGCCCCAGTGTTAAATAAATGTTAGATGAGAGAAGTGGTCCCGCGCGAGATGATTGTTTTCATTCCTGGTCCGACACAGCTGACCCTCCGTGTGTTTGAGGTTCAACACCAGCAGGGAAATGATTTTACACTGCAGACGCAGAACATTGGAAATTGACCTGAGCACAAAGTGAGACTTACAGCATGAATTTTGAAATTTGTATGAATTGCATAAATTTTACTACTCACTCTTTTGAAATGGTCTCATTTCCTGTAGTTTTCTCATCTCCAAACTTTTTCCCCAACTGGAATGAAAAACAGCACACCGAAACATCAAGATTTCCAGGCCTGGAAAAGTCGCTGAAAGTCACTGAAATTATCAAACTCCTAAAAAGTCTATCTATCTACCTGTCTGTCTGTCTGTCTGTCTGTCTGTCTGTCTGTCTGTCTGTCTTTTTTTACTCCAAGATATTTAATTGGCTCTTTAAATTGCTCTTTGTGGCATAGTAATTATAATAATATTTAGGTGTTCAGGCACGAAGTGCTGAAAACCTATTGTATTTGCTCGAAAGAAAAAAAAAATCCCCTAAAACGCATCGTGCAGGCCAAACCGTAAGGGCTGGAGCTCTGAAACTCTGTCAGATGGTAGGGCCTCAAATTGTGGAGAAGCTATCAGAGTATGAGGCCGATTGGCCCATAGGTGGCGCTACAGCAACCAAAAGTACTAAATTGCTCATAACTCCAAGACCGTTTGACTTAGCTTCAATGTTTTTACACCACTGTAATCCCTGGCTCAAGACGGACAAGATGTATATATCTCGGATTTGTATATCTCAAAGCTATCAGAGTACGAGGTGCATAGGTGCATAGGTGGATAGGTGGCGCTACAGCAACCAAAGTTCCTCCGCAAAGTTCCGTGAGGATCGGATTATAGGTGGCCAATGAGTGGTGTTGTACTGCCCACTACTGTTTAAATTATTTTTTTTTTCATAATACTCAACTATAATTCATAGTATAACTTTATCAATTCAATCTTTTAACATTTACAACCACATTTAGTAAAAAATGACTATTATCCTGAAGTTGAAAATGAGTGTGTGAACTAAACTGTAGTAAATCATATTTTAACATATTAAATTATGATAAATCATATTGGAACATGGTTAATTATGTAATATCAAGCTGAAATGTAGTATATCATGATAAATCATGCCTGCTACATAGAACTTAATGTCTTTTGATGCTTTTGTGCTTAAATGCCTTAAAGACCTGAACACCGATAAATGCTGCTTGCAGCTTTAATTATTATTATAATTTCATTTATTTATTTATTTATTTAAAAAAAGGTCATGACTGGAAAGTTATACTTTTTTATCATGCACTTTGATACTATATATTTGTCCCTCATAACTATAACGACTTTTACACTTTAATCATAATTTGTGAAAGGTGACATATGAACGGGTTTGTTAGTGTTTTAAAAAGCTAATAAGTGAATTCTTTAGAATGTTCTTTCTTATCTTGTGTGTGTGTGTGTGTTTTCAGACAGAATAAAGTCTTATGTATCCAAACGCCCAGTACCTGGAGCAACGGGAGCGAGTCCTAATTAAATTAAATTAACCTCCCAGAAAACTCACTCGTTTGTAAACGTACCACAGAGGGAACTTGCTTTTCCATCCTGGTCCTAAATAATGGCTATCAGATGTCAAGTGCATGTCTCTAACACCTGAACACCTTAATTAGGTTTATTAATTAAAAGTTAAGAGTGTTCAGATTTTTGTTTGACAACGTTGTGTTTTGTTAAATGACAATTGGAGGTTTAAAAGCAGGATAGTGCTGTTAAGCCTATAGGCTAGTCTACAAGCCCTTTATTATTCTCAGAACAGGTTAATGTGTTTGTATTGGTTACTTACTGGCGAAACTTGTTCTACATCAGTGGCGTTAGTAGTTAGAAGAGAAATTAAAACTTACGTGACTCACTAAAATATTAATTATTACTTTCCCTCAGCCTTAAGAAAATCCACAATGACATACTGGCAGTTGTTTGTGACATTTTAGATTTTTCAGATAGTGTGGTCAAGCCTTGGATAAAGCTGTTTGGAAAGAATGAAATATGTGAAATTCTTTTTGTCAACAAAGTGATTTGTCAAAAATTCAGTTGAATGAAGAATGTGCTTTTCACTAGTTTGAGGACAATTAAAACCTCTGTGGTTACTAATGGCTTTAAAGGACAGTTTAAAATGCACACAATTATTTCCCTCAGTTCATGCAAAATGTCAAAAACTAAAAAAATGCAAATGCTTAAACTGAATCCTTTGCACTGAAAATCATATAATGATTATATTTGTCTTTTTTTATTTAAAAATATGTAAACTTCATAGAGAAAAGATACATTGACTTGAGAAGCAATACTGACTTGTTTTACTTTCTTAATATTATATATATATATATATACTGTATATGAAGAGTTCAGATGCAAAAGCCTCTAAGTGGCATTTGAAATTTTCTTCTAATATTATAATTTTTATCAAGCTTGTATATTTAAGTTCAGTAATTTCACTTAATTGACAATGAAGATTACCTATTAATTGTCATTTAAGTGAAATTACTGAACTTAAATACACAAGCTTGATAAAAATGGTCATTCTAGAACAAAATTTCAAATGGCACTTAGAGGCTTTTGCATCTGAACTTATCATATATATATATATATATATATACACACACACACACACACACACACACACACACACACACACACACACACACACACACACACAAAAGACTTTTAGCCTAAACATTCTCTAAACAAGCCTAAACATTCTCTAACCATGCATATGGACGTTTTTCCGAACAAATTATGACTCACCAAAAACTTTGAATGAAAGAAATGAAAGAGTTTCATTCTCTAACCATGCGTATGGACGATTTTACGAACAAATTATGACTCACCAAAAACTTTCAAAAGGCTGAAAAGGAAAGATTTTGCAGAAAGCCTTTATATGGAGATGATTTGTCTGTGTTTTGTGCAAATTACTAACCTCATGCCATTACTACAACTTTAAGGCCAATTTATACTTCTGCGAAGGGTGCGCGCAGTTGGTACGGCGTACCATACGCACAGACGCGTACCATACCGCGTACCCTTCGCCGTAGCCTGACGTGCACCTCCTCAAAAATGTAACTACACGTCGCGACGACGCAGACCGCAAGATCTGTGATTGGTCGGCTTTGTAGCGTCGCATTTCCTCCTACGCATTTCCGCACGTACCATCTCCGACATCTTCTCTCATTTCTGCCTTATAGTTTTAGTAATTTCACTAAAATTAACTGTTTTTCCACCTCAATAAGCTCCAACTCCAACATGATTCGCTCTCTTTCAGTCAAGGTTCAAGGTTCAAGGTTCAATTTATTTATAAAGCACATAATAATACAACATGAGTTGACCAAAGTGCTGTACATAAGAAAGAATAAAACTGTACATAACATGCTGTACAGAAAATAGAAAGTAAAAAAATAAATGAAAATAAAATGAAAATAAAAATTAAAAAAAATCAGTGAATCACAGTTAAATTCTACGCCTTTCTATGGACATCACAACCTCTCAATAAAAAACAATTTCACCAATACGTACTCATCGACCTATTTCATCAACGTACTCATGGGCAGTCGAACGCTAATGCAAAAAAGTACGTTTTTAGGTGACCTTTAAAATCATTGATGGAGGAACATTCCCTGATATATTGGGGTAAACAATTCCACATCCTGGGGGCAGCTGCTGTAAAAGCACGGTCTCCTCTCAGTTTCCTGAATGTTCGCGGTACCACCAGGAGATTCGCTGATTCTGACCTCAAGGTTCTTTTTGGTTTATGTAGGACCAGTCGCCATTGCTTGTAGTAACCTAGCCGCGAGGAATCTAAACACAGTGGAATATTAAAACCCTCCGCCGCCAACTAGCGTTTCGGAGCAGTACTGCAGAGCAACCAAGACCTGAACGCAGAAGTATAAATGATCACGACATACACTACAGCGTACCCTCGACACTGAAGTATAAATTGGCCTTAAGAACGGCTCAACTTTTGTGAAATAGGCAGACATTTTTTGTGAGAAGTTCTCCTGTGTACTACATATATTAATAATCCACGCAATTATTAGTCAATAATTCTGTCTTGTTCTTGTTTCTTTTCATTCCCCTCAGCCACCAACATGTTCCACTGACTCTCTGATTCACCATGGAGGAAGCAGTGACATCTGAGGATGCTGAATCCCTGCCTTCCGCCTCCCAAAACTCTGACATCCACCTCAGAGAGCCAGAGGATGGGTGTCCTTCTGACACTAGCCCAGAGCCCAGCTCCCCGTCCTCACCTTCACATCAGCAAACTCAAGGCTCTGCCGTATCTGCGCTGCAGTCCAAGGTCAAGGCTCTCTCTGAGCGCAGCAGAGTTGCCTGGAAAGAACCTGAAAGTAAGAACCAGGACAAGAAGGTGATTCCTGGGACTTTCATGCTTGGATATGCCCTCACTGATGCTTGGGCCTCCAGCAGCAGCGATGAAGAAGGGGAACCTCGCAAGCCCCTGATGTTCCTCACAGGAGACCCTAAGCCTCAGGTAGAACTCGACCATGATCCCATCTCTTCCGAAGTGTTGCTGACAGTTCCCTGTGGCCTTGGAGAAGGAGCAAGTCTGGAGAACCTCTCGAACGATGTTTGCGGTACTCAGGACGGCGCTTCCCTATCCGATAATCCTTGGATGCCACCAAAGTATTTCTGGAGGTCCATTAGGCCGGAGTTGCCACTTCCAAACGGGCATGTTCCTGTTGGGAAAGACGGACCAAATGGATTGCCATGGGCCCTTGGCTCCAAAATGGGCCACAAGTTTCCAAGGGAACTCCAAAGGTCTGACAGCCTGGAGAGTCACCTACGCAGGTACAATCATGACGAGGTGGGACAAAAAGGACTCTGGCGGGCCGACAGCTTAGAGAGCATGTGCAGCAGTGAAGGCACACTGTCCCTGGCCGAGAGGGTCGAGATGAACCGTGGCCTTCTCAAACAGATGCTGCAGAAAACCCAGAACAAAGACCATGTGCCAGGACAGAGGCTGGAGGACCTGACGCATATTGGTGGTAGAGGTAAGGAGACATGTCTCAGTGACATGGTGCAATTCATTTTGTATTAATTTCTTCAAAAATATGTTAAAAATGCAATTCAGACACGCAGACATGACTTTAACAAACCTCTTCTGTGATTGGTTCTTTATTTCTGAATTAAAATACCCTATATATTAGAGCCCGACCGATAAATGATTTTGAAGGCCAATCCCGATACAAATATTTGTTGGTTTTAAAATCCGATATTTCGATATATCGGCCGATATTTTTATTTATTTTTTCAGAAACGCGCAACAAAACAAACATTAACAGATTTCCCTAACATTAGTTATTTGTAGTTATTTATGAGTTTTAACTAAAATAATATGATGATGCATTTTAAAAAGAAACAGAACAGACTGATGATAGTGGCTTTGTGGTTAGCTAGTCTATGATGAGCCATAATTTAGCAATGGATTGCGTCATACTGCAAATTTTAAAACATACATTTTCAATATAACAGGCCAAGGAGAGATGATACGTCTCATTGCTATAACTGTCACACGCTATTAAAGAAATACTTCAGTCACATTGTCAAAAGTTAAAAGGACAGTCAGTACACTGTAACAAAGTAACGTAACTATTACTAGCTAATTCCGCTTCACTCTCGGTTTATTTAACAGCAGCAAAACTGGACATGATAGTCACAAATTTTGTCATGCTTATTTGAGTTAAGAGAACTGATGCAGATGTTCTTTTAATTGTTATTTAAGCAATGTATGTCTCGTGACCAACTCAACGAGTGTTGCCAACAGGGACTGTTGAGTGCCCTCTGTTGGACAAACTATCCAACTCCAACACTGATGACATGGCTCAAGCGTGTTTCGTCCGTTTATATTTTATTTTTGAAATATTCATTTATCGGCCAGTATAACTGCCAATACCGATAGTTTGGAAAATGCCTAATATCGGCCGATAATATCGACCTGCCGATATATCGATCTTGCTCTACTATATATATTTTAAAATAGAAATTGTCAGGTTGATAACTACTGTCCTGAAATCATAATGAAGAAAAATGAATAATAATGAAATGTATTTATTATTTATTACTTATTAAAAAATAACAACACTGATTGACTGTCGTTGCTTAATAATCGACAAATCAGTCATGAGGTCCAACCAACAAAAAAAAAAAAAAAAAAAAATTCAGCTCAAGTCTGTTATAAATGAGAACATTATAAGTGTTCGCTTGGGACATGGATTTTAATGGTGAGACTTTTGTTTTTGTTTTGATTTAGATTTATCGGCTAATATATTGGTTATTGCCTTTCAAATATAATGAATTATCGGTTATCGGTATTGACCAAAATGCTCATTTCAGTGCATTCCTAATTAAATATGAAGCAATATATGATATTTAAAATCATGATATTTAAAAATAGCAATAAATCATGATATTCATTTCATATTGAAATGAATATGAATAATTGATAAATGAGAAATGAATAATTCAATATTCATTTCATATTGAAATGAATAGGGTTTCAAACTCAGCTGGGTTGTTTCCGGAAGCTAAGATGTAATCAGCCTTATCCGATGTAATGTAATGTGCGATATAATGCAGGGTTAATCCAAGGCTATCAGACAGGTGTCAAATGCCGTTAGCGCATGTCTGATGAGCACGTTTACGGATTACACGCAACAGGCGCACATGACCTCTCTAATGAAGCAGAGGTCATATAGACTAGAGAGCTGGATAATCCAGATATGAGAGGACAGAAGGATAAGAATGAGAATTACACTGATTAAAAACAACTTACTGTGATAAAGGGAAAAACAAAGACGCTTCACTTTTTCTCACTTTCGTAGCACCAGACGTTGGCAGACAAGATGACCTTCTCATGTCAAGAGAGATAAACAGCTGGCTTTTAGCAGTTCACTCAACTTATTGATATCAAGCCAAAAATAATTATGGATGTCAAACCCCCTGTAATTAGAATGTCTCTGTATCAGTTTCTACAGATATATGTGTCCTGAATGACAGTGATTGGGATTCTGGGATATCGCTCCAAGGTAGTGAACACAGCCAAAGGTGGGCAGCACAGATTGATGCTCTCACATTATTCTCACACACCATGTATATTTAGCTTCTCACAGTACTGATTAGAGATTTATTATTTCACTTACCTGAGACTCTTCGAAGTAGTTTTTCTTAATTTCTCCCCGAAAACCCAGCATCTGGATATCTCTAAATATTGAACATTCAAGAAAGGGGAATGTGAGCTCAGGAGAAAACAGCTGCTGAAGTTTTTCATAAGCAGAGGAACGAGATCATATCATTGGCTTTTCCTGCCTCTCCTTCAAACTCCACCTAAAAGTTGAATAACAATGGAAATAGTTCAGCCATTTTCTTCAAGCTAATAAAAATTATTATATATATATATATATATATATAGATATATATATATATATATTTCCCTCATATATATATATATGAAGAGTTCAGATGCAAAAGCCTCTAAGTGCCATTTGAAATTTTCTTCTAGAATGACCATTTTTATCAAGCTTGTAGATTTAAGTTCAGTGATTTCACTTAAATGGCAATGATAGTTACCTATGAATTGTTATTTAAGTGAAATAACTGAACTTAAATATACAAGTTTGATAAAAATCATTATTCAAGAAGAAAATTTCAAATGGCATTTAGAGGCTTTTGCATCTGAACTCTTCATATATACATGTATATATATATATATATATATATATATAATATATATAATATATATATATATATATATATATATATATATATATATATACATGTATATATGAAGAGTTCAGATGCAAAAGCCTCTAAGTGCCATTTGAAATTTTCTTCTAGAATGATAATTTTTATCAAGCTTGTATATTTAAGTTCAGTAATTTCACTTAAATTGCAATGAAGATTACATATTAATTGTAATTTAAGTGAAATTACTGAACTTCAATATACAAGCTTGATGATAAAAATTATCATTCTAGAAGAAAATTTCAAATGGCACTTAGAGGGTTTTGCATCTGAACTCTTCATATATATATATATATATATTAAAAGAGGGGAAACATCAAAACTGTGTTGAAAATAAATAACAGACATATTTACATTATAGGAGAAAATTAATAGTATAAGCAGCGTGATATTTGAACTTATGATAAGGCCAAATTTAAAGTGAATGAAAATTCTATGTAACCCATTCGAATGATTTTTTTTACATTACACAAACAAATTTAAAGCTATTTAAATAATAAGACTAAGTTAAATTTCATTTTAATTATATCAGTAGTAACTCCTGAGGTATACCAGTCCCTGAGAAAGACATTTCATAAAGACTTTTATATTTTGTTAAATATATAAGTTTATGTTTAATATATGTCTAATAAGTTTAATGTATGTTTTTAGTTTAAAAAATCCTTTGAATTAAATATAAAAAACAAAAACAAATAAATAAATAGTATTACATATTTTTTTCATGGATTTAAAAAAAATAAATGAGTGAATCAGTGACAGGCAAATTAGAAAATTGGCTGATTATTTAAAAAAAGTATTTTACATTACACACAAAACAGAGTTTATGTTATTAAATAATGAGTTCAGTTTCCTTTGAATTACATCAGTAGTAAGTCCTGAGGCATACCAGTTCCTGAGAATGACCCATACATTCTGATTTCTGTCTTTTTATAACTTGGTATGGCCATATTTCTATTTTAGAGTAATATTCAAGCCTTTGATCATGTAAACATATGCATTAGCCCATCAAGCGCATCATAATCAGGTACAAACCCAACACACACTCAACAACCGTCAGCCTAATTAGTGATGACGGCCTGCTCCACTTAATCCCCCCCCACACCGCACAGGAGCTGACGTGTTTCTTTCTCTCTGTGTCTCTCTGGCCGGCCCACAGGGCCTTTGTGTTGGGCGACAACCTTCCGCTGAGCCCTCGCCACGAGCAGGCCAAACGACTGCTAGAGAGAGCGCGTATGAAGGCCCGGTCCAACCCTCTCAAAGCCGACCACACCATCCTACCCGTCCAGAGGGACAACCCGTAAGTTTCTACGCTCTCTTTTTCCCTAGTTTTCGGATTGTTGGGGTTTCTGCTGGGGGGGTTGGGGTTTAGAGGCTTAGGCATCATGGGAAGGGAGGGTGTTTACATGGCTCTCTTCATATCAAAACAAGGAAACCTTCGCCTGCTCACACTTGAGGGTCTGTGTGGGGGATGTAGATCTTAAACTGTAGTATTGGGGGCTGGACCGACTTGTCTTTTGCTCCGTTTGGAGTCCGGCAGCTGATAAAAGGGAAGGGGGGAAGTGTTTGGCAAATCTCTTTTCAGAAGCAACAGGTGCTGCTCTCTATTTCGGTCTGGCCTTTTAATATAGCATTTTTAAATAAGGGTTTCTTCTACGTATTTGTTTGAAACTGACATAAAAGCATCATATAATAATATAACCAAGACGCCAATTTAATCAGTGAAACAGCATGAAGCTAATAGTAGCCTGAATTTAAACTTCTAAACTAACTAGTGTCCTCCTTCAAACTCTTCTTCTCTGTTTCTGCCGGGCACGTGTTATATAAGACAACCTGAATTATACAACGTGTACACACGTCTGGTGCCTCTAAATCCCACTTCCCCATCCAGCGCTCTGTTCTCTACCTCAGCACTTTCACACAAAGACAGATGGGCGAGCCGCCCCAAACGCCTGTCTCCTTGTTTGGTATGAAGACAAGCGGTGCATGGCAGCATCCGGAACAGATTAAGGCAATTTTAAACGTCACAACAAAAACTGACGCGCACTGAGGAAAGAGGAATAATATGTTTTTTAAAAACATTAACAATATGTTAACATATATATTACGTTTTTTTAAACAAATATAAGTAATATTAAATTCATGATAATTATTACATTTTCAGCACTGTGCTTTTAGTTGTTGTTTTTTCATTATAAATATAAAAATAAAAATATAAATTATATATCCTTTTTCTGGCTTTGGATTTAAACAAATAATGGTGAATTAGTGACTGACAGAAAAATCTCTTTTTTATTTATTTAAACGGGAGCTCTGCTTTGCTGTACTGCTCCGCTACACCTGTCATGTCTGCCAGCTGTTACTTTCCTTCTCCCTAATTCCCTCCCTGCCTCTCCCTTATGGGGAAAACAGCTCGGTGATGTTGATTACACTGCTGTCGGTTTTGCTCGGGTTAAACTTACCACTTAACTGCCTCTCTTGAGATTGAATGTTTAAGACAAACTCACAGCTGTAAAAAGTCCCATAGGTTTCAGAACAGTGCTCAATGCTTAACAGACATGAAAAGTCCCAGTGCACAATAATACCGGTACACTATTAGATTTCTATTCCTTAGCAAACACGGAATATTGAAAGACACTTGTTTTGGTCCTCTTATATCTAACAAAGACCTGATGAATGATGATATTGAAATGTCTGATGTGTTGAAGACGACCTTCCTAAAAGGAGTAAAAAGCACGTCAGGAATGCGCACAGACGAGCCAAAGCAGAGGGAAAATTTCCTCAGGAATTTGCCCATGTCTCCATGCTGGGAGATAGACTGCAGGCCACTTTGGCATGCATCCATTTCTTTGTGTATCTAAGTGCACAGGAATGCAACTAATTTCATATATGTGCATGTGTGTACAGGGAGCTGCTCTCCTGGGTTGGTGTACCCTTACACCAGGCTCCTCTTGCCGGGAAGGAGGGCGTGGCGGTGGTCTCTGGAAACCTCAGTGACTCCTCTAGCGGCGACTCACTTGGTGGCACCCGGCGGAGGCACG